>NC_053490.1:520760021-521002521 GCF_905171775.1 Rana temporaria
TTTTTCAAACTCTTGTATGTTCAAATAACTTAAGCACTGATTGATATCCATTTTATATACAATGCAAAACACTTGAAGAAAACCTAAGGGCATTTTTTCCCCCCGTTTTGGATAGAGTGCTGAGCGTATGGAACAACTGTCAGGTTTTATTGCTTTCTGGGTCTCTGTGTCATGGTCCAGGGTCAGGCTCGGAGACCAGTAACTATAGCAGTAGAGAGGCTTCCACTGACCAGCTGGATAAGTACAGAAACAGGTCACCCTTCGGATAACATGGGCTCACCTGAGGTGCAGAGCACTAACCAGACCTAATGGTGGAGATGGATTTTGTTGCGTGTTAGTACCAGCTCCTCAGGATCGCCCAATCAGGAGGTGAGAAAGCTGGGGTCCAGTTGCAGGTAAGCAGGTACAGATCAAGTAGAAACATAGTCAGTAAACAAAATAAGATTGGTAACTAGTGATTGCAGGTTGGGATCAAGCTGGAGCGTAGTCGAGAAACCAAGCCAAGGGTCGGTAAGGAGTAATAGCGAAGATACGGATGGCAGCAGAAATGACGAGAGAGAGATACTGGCTAAGGAGAGCACAATAATCTGGCAAATAGGAAGTGCAAAGGTATGGCTAAAATAGAAAGTTTGTGGGAGGAGCAAAGCGTTCAGGGTTCCAGAGGTTCAAGATAAGATCATTGAAGGAATTGTCCAAGGAGCTGTCCAGCATCCCAGGTGGCTCAGCTAGAAGAGATGCCGTCAGACACAGCAGGGGTTGCAGGTTCAGACTCGGATACTGAAACCCTGTTAAAGAGATTCACCCTCTCTAACTGTCCTGATCGTCAGTTTCACCAGACAAGAAAATGGGAGTAAATCTATCATTTTGATATGTGACCAGAATAGGAATAGCGTGGAAATCTTCCAATGAGGACCAGTGTTCTCATGAGAACTATATGAGAGGGTATTTCCCCTCCCCATTGGAAGAAGTTGTCCTCACGTTCTGATATATTTTACCTGTTTTGATGATTTTATTTTACGAAGTACAAGAAGCCACTGAACCCATCAGAAGTACACACTGGGGTACATTTACTATAGCGTCTAAGTGTCCCTCATATGCAGGGCTTTTTTTCAGGGGGAACTTGGTGGAACTCAGTTCCACCACCTCTGGCTCAGACCCTTTGGTGCCTGCTCACCACAATCACTTGTAAAAACAGAAGTCCAGTTTCTGTGTTTACAAGTGACAGCTCTGCACTCTGTATGTAATGCAATCCTGGCATTTAATGCCCTTTTAAGACGCTCCTAGTGTTTTCGTGAAATTTTACTGAACATACCCACTTTTTGATGTGATTTGGAGGGTGTGTGTGAGGGAGGGATTTTGTGGGACCGTGGTTAAGTTCCAGCACCTATTGTTTGAGAAAAAAGCCCTGCTCATATGGATCCAAATGTCTTTGTATCACTTGCCTCCTCAGTAGAACTTTGTTTGCCTTGTCCATGCATAGGGACTGCATTGACCAATAAAGCCCCAATGCATGTGGTTTCATTAGGTATGTATTGTGCTCCTGCAGTGCCCCTGTAGACCGTAGTCTCTGCTTTCCTTACCTTGGTGCTTACCCGGTGCAGTGAATTAAAAATATCCTTTAGAATAGATTTTAGATGTTAAATGGTTTGGTTTATGTCTTTCACAATATCTTGCTTTTTCGTTGTTTTGTCCATCCCCTTTCTCTTTTATGCTCTGTACACACGATTGGTTCGTCTGATGAAAACGGACCGATGGACCATTTTCATCGGACGAACCGATCGTGTGTGGGCCCCATCGTTTTTTTTCCCATCGGTGAAAAAAAATAGAACCTGTTTTAAATTGTTCTTATGGTTAAAAAACCGACAGAAAAAAAACGATCGTCTGTGGGGAAATCCATCGGTCAAAAATCCACGCAAGCTCAGAATCAAGTCGACGCATGCTCCGAAGCATTGAAATTCATTTTTCTCAGCATGTCGTAGTGTTTTAACTAATAGCCGACCAGCCGCCGTCATTCTACGGCGGCAGGTCGGCTCTCCTGGGTGAGAGCCCGTAGTATAACGTCGGCTCTTAGAGCTCCCGACTCCCGTGCGTGTGCCCGTCGGGCACCCGCGATTGCTCGTTACAGAGCGGGGAACGGGAGCTGTGTGTGTAAACACACAGCTCCCGGTCCTGTCAGGGGAGAAATGCTGATCTTCTGTTCATACAATGTATGAACAGAAGATCAGTGTTTCCCCTAGTGAGGCCACCCCCCCCCCACAGTAAGAACACACCCAGGGACATACTTAACCCCTTCCCCGCCCCCTAGTGTTAACCCCTTCACTGCCAGTGGCATTTTTATAGTAATCCAATGCATTTTTATAGCACTGATCGCTATAAAAATGCCAATGGTCCCAAAAATGTGTCAAAAGTGTCCGAAGTGTCCGCCATAATGCAGCAGTACCAAAAATATATTAATAAAAATGCCATAAAAATACCCCCTATTTTGTAAACGCTATAACTTTTGCGCAAACCAATCAATAAACGCTTATTGCGATTTTTTTTTACGAAAAATACGTAGAAGAATACGTATCGGCCTAAACTGAGGAAAAAAAATGTTTTTTATATATTTTTGGGGGATATTTATTACAGCAAAAAGTAAAAAATATTATTTTTTTTCAAAATTGTCGCTCTATTTTTGTTTATAGCGCAAAAAATAAAAACCGCAGAGGTGATCAAATACCACCAAAAGAAAGCTCTATTTGTGGGGAAAAAAGGACGCCAATTTTGTTTGGGAGCCACGTCGCACGACCGCGCAATTGTCAGTTAAAGCGACGCAGTCCCGAATCGCAAAAAGTGCTCTGGTCTTTGGGCAGCAATATGGTCCGGGGGTTAAGTGGTTAAGTCACCGCGTTCTGACACAAACAGATTTTTGACTGTGTGTAGGCAAGACTGATGAAAGCCAGCTTCATCGGATAGCTGATGAAAAAGTCAATCGGAATAGATTCCATCAGATATCCGATTGTGTGTACAGGGCATTAGTGTTTTCATTTTTCTTAGATAAAATGTTGAACAAGTCGTAATTATGGGGGTTACAGGGAACACAAATGTGGAAGTATTGTTTTGTAAAGGGGCAGTGATAACCCCTTTGATAACATCCTATTGGACGAAATGCGTTGGGACAGAGATTTTGGTGACGTCACGCCGCTGCACGATTCTGGGTCGGCAGCGGCTCCTGATGTGAATTTTATCAATTCCCTGTCATTAATTTTTATGTTCCTTTTTATTAAAAATACTATACTATTGGAATCTTTTTCGGGCTCATGGTGAGCTTTGTTCATCCATAGTTGAAGGCTTTAAAGCGGGAGTTCACCCAATTCCTTTTTTTTTTTTTTCCCTTAGATTCCTGCTCGTTTTGTCTAGGGGAATCGGCTATTTGTTTTAAAATATGATCCGTACTTACCCGTTTTCGAGATGCATCTTCTTCCGTCGCTTCCGGGTATGGGTCTTCGGGAGCGGGCGTGCCTTCTTGATTGACAGTCTTCCGAGAGTCTTCCGACGGTCGCATCCATCGCGTCACTCGTAGCCGAAAGAAGCCGAACGTCGGTGCGGCTCTATACTGCGCCTGCGCACCGACGTTCGGCTTCTTTCGGAAAATCGTGACGCGATGGATGCGACCGTCGGTAGCCTCTCGGAAGACTGTCAATCAAGAAGGAATGCCCAGTCCCGAAGCGGCGGAGAAGATGCATCTCGTAAACGGGTAAGTACGGATCATATTTTAAAACAAATAGCCGATTCCCCTAGACAAAACGAGCATGAAGCGAAGGGGAAAATGTGTAAGGTATGGGTGAACCTCCGCTTTAAGAGGAGATATCCTTGGAGCTTTTATGCTGCAGTGACCCTCATGTTGGTGTGGGTGTTAATGCTGCTGTGATGGCAGCTACTCGTTTTGGTGAGTTTGCATTTCATTCAATGGTAGTGGGAGATCACTGAAGCACTTCTAAGAAGTAGTGTAATTCAGCGCCAAACAGTGAATCAAAATAAATAGAATTAAAAATTAAAAAAGCTGCTCCTCATATACAATACTGATTGCAATAGTTGAAAGGATAAATAGAGGGCGCTAGACTACAAATAATAAAACAGAATACATGTTCTATAATCGTGATCATACATATATAATAGTCAATCATATAAAGTGAACTGATAGAAAAAAATATATATTAAATAGTGTTTCTGTGTCATAGATGTCCTCTATGACATAAAGTCCCAATATAAAAGTAGACAATAAGTAAGTAATTCAATCTTCTTATTTGTTGTAATCTTGATTAAGTGAAATAAAGTGCCACCACCACACTTGAATCTTCTTCACACCCAAAATATGCTGAAGAAAATGGATGCGCTTACCAGAACGAGTTGACTACTTTAATGAAAAAGATAGTCAAATGGGCTTGAGCAGGATTGTGCCTGCACACATGTTGACAGGATAATGGATGTATAACCTCGTCCCCAGGGGTTCCAAATAGGGATATGTGAAAAAAATCAGGGGAAAGCCAATAGCGTAATATTGCTTTTATTTAAAAAAAATTTAAAACATAGGAAAAGCCAAATGGCCTCTTACTGTAAAAGTGCCTCCCCGGCACTGGGGCTGCAGACACTTCACCGCCAATATGCGGTAGGTAATGGGTCATCAGGGATCGCCGCCACCTCCGTAGCACTCACACGAGTTCCAGGCTGCTAGCGCCACAGGTCGGAGAGCACGTCACGTGACCAGGTACCGTCTCCGACGTACGTTTCGTTAATTGAACGTCTTCAGGGGGCGTGCCTGGTCACTAGAGCATCATGGTATATGTAGTCTCACAGTACTACTCATTGGTCCGTATGGGGAAGACTAATTGGATAGCAGCCTCAGCGCTGTTCGGCTTAAAACCTTAGCGCCTGATACATAATAGCAGAAAACCAACCAATTAGAAACAAAGGGGACATAATGAACAAAATACATTCTACATCTTTATAATCCGCTAGCCAAGTGCAGAGAAACGTCAAAAGAGAGACACTGCCACCCTAGCATCCCTCTGGACGTGCAACACAGTCTCCCATAGGGGACAGTTAACACCAAGTCCTAATCTGGCCCGTCGTATCTATGCGACTGATTGTTAGAATCAGTTACGCATAGATATCCATTAGATCCGACAGGCGTAAGTCTCTTACGCCGTCGGATTGTAACTGCAATTTTTTTTTTGCCCGCTAGGTGGCGCTTCCGTCGATTTCCGCATCGAGTATTCAAATTAGCTAGATACGCGAATTCCCGAACGTACGCGCGGCCGACGCAGTAAAGTTACGACGTTTACGTTAGGCTTTTCCCGGCGTAATGTTGCCCCTGCTATATGGTGGCCTAAGTGCAGCGCAACAATGTTAAGTATGGCCGTCGTTCCCGCGTCAAAATTTAAAAAAGTTAAGTCGTTTGCGTAAGTCGTCCGTGAATGGGGCTGGACGTCATTTACGTTCACGTCGAAACCAATGACGTCCTTGCGACGTCATTTGGAGCAATGCACACTGGGATATTTTAGGGACGTTCGGCGTGGGGACACGCTTCATTTAAATTATACACGCCCCCTACCCGCCGAATTTGAATTCCACCGCGTGATTTACGCTACGCCGCCGCAACTTTACAGGCAAGTGCTTTGTGAATAAAGCACTTGCCTGAAAAACTTGCGGCGGCGTACCGTAAATCGGATACGTTACGCCGCTGCATAGATACGCCTACGAGAATCTGGCCCTTTGTTGGGACTATATCTTTTTACTTTGGACCTTATCTAATATATGTATTACATGATTTTGAGTTGAATGGTTTACTTTTACTTTATTTAAGGTGCTGCACTTTTGTTCTGTAATGGCCATGGTCACTAGCAGTCTGGTGTAATGTGTCTCCAATCTATTACTCTGAATAAAGAAGCTTGGATTGTCACTCAGGTTCCTATATCCAAGTCTGTAGGCTCATACGTGGGTGCTGTCTCAGTCTAAAGAGCTTGTCATGGCTTTTTGCGTATTCAACAGGAGGGTAAAAAATATGGATCACTGCACTGCAAACAAACCAACCCAGTAACTAAGCAAGTAGAAGCAGCCTCAGCCTAAGTGCGTCCAGGCTACGCTTCCGGCTCGTTACGCCCCCACCCCCAGGGCTTAGTCATGGCTTAGTTTGGAGTGCGGCAATTGGGATTTCTTTCCTCCTGTCCAATCTTTGATTGTCTCTTGAAGCATGTCCTTTGTTGTGCCTTTTAACCACTTAAGCCCCGGACCATTTTGTTGCTAAAGGACCAGGCCCCTTTTTGCGATTCGGCACTGCGTCTCTTTAACTGACAATTGCACGTGGCACCCAAACAAAATTTACGTCCTTTTTTTCTCACAAATAGAGCTTTCTTTTGGCGGTATTTGATCACCTCTGTGGTTTTTATTTTTTGTGCTATAAACAAAAATAGAGCATCAATTTTGAAAAAAAAATGCAATATTTTTTACTTTTTGCTATAATAAATATCCCCCAAAAATATATAAAACATATTTTTTTCCTCATTTTAGCCCTCTCTAACTGTCCTGATCGTCAGGTTCACCAAACAAGAAAATGGGGGTAAATCTATCATGTGACCAGAATAGGAATAGCGTGGAAATCTCTTTAGAGAAAAATCTACAAGGCGGTTATTGATTCGGGAGAATAATTATCAATTGTAAAACATTCAATACATCAATATTTTAGAGAACATAGATGAATACAAGATAAGATCAACATGACATAATTACTCATTCCAAAATCGCTACTGTTTTGGATTGCTGATTACCAGAATTTTTAAGATGGCTGCCGTGGCTTTCAGGATGGATACTCTTAACCACTTAACCGCTTAAGGACCGCCTCATGCACACTTACGTCGGCAGAATGGCACGGCTGGGCACATGCACGTACAGGTACGTCCTCTGCTAGTGCCCAGCCGTGACCGGGACCGTGGGACCCGCGGACCCGATTGCCGCTGGAGTCCCGCGATCGGTCCCCGGAGCTGAAGAACAGAGAGAGCTGTGTGTATCCACAGCTTCCCCGTTCTTCACTGTGGCGCCGTCATCGATCGTGTGATGCCTTTTTTAGGGATACACAATCGATGACGTCACACCTATAGTCACACCCCCCTACAGTTATGAGGTCACACATAACCACATCAGCGCCCCCTTGTGGTTAACTCCCAAACTGTAATTGTCATTTTCACAGTAAACAATGCATTTAAAAAGCATTTTTTGCTGTGAAAATTACAATGATCCCAAAAATGTGTCAAAATTGTCTGATGTGTCCGCCATAATGTCGCAGTCGTCGCCCAAAAAAATCGCTGATCGCCGCCATTAGTAGTAAAAAAAATTATTAATAAAAATGCCATAAAACTATCCCCTATTTTGTAAACGCTATACATTTTGCGCAAACCAATCGATGAACGCTTATTGCGATTTTGTTTACCAAAAATAGGTAGAAGAATACGTATCGGCCTAATCTGAGGGGAAAAAAACATTTTTTAGATCTCTTTGGGGATATTTATTATAGCAAAAAGTAAAAAATATTTAATTTTTTCAAAACTGTCGCTTTATTTTTGTTTATAGCGCAAAAAATAAAAACCGCAGAGGTGATCAATCACCACCAAAAGAAAGCTCTATTTGTGGGGAAAAAAAGGACTCCAATTTTGTTTGGGAGCCACGGTCGCAAGACCGCACAATTGTCAGTCAAAGCGACGCAGTGCCGAATCACAAAAAGTGCTCTGGTATTTGACCAGCAATATGGTCCGGGAGTTAAGTGGTTAATCTAAAAATAGGTTCATTTTCTTATATGGTTATAATCATAATTGGGTGTCTTTCATAATGCTAATTTGCTTTTCAAAACATTTCTACTTATAATCACTGGGCCGGATTCAGATACCTGAGCGTATCTGTCCGGCCCGCGTAACGTATCTCCGATCTCCGATACGTTACGCCGCTGTAACTTTGGGCGCGAGTTCTTTATTCAGAAAGAACTTGCGTCCGTAGTTACGGCGGCGTAACGTATGTGTTGCGGCGTAAGGCCACGTAATTCAAATGGGGATGTAAGGTGCGTGTTTTATTTAAATGTGTGTTGACCCCGCGTTTTTTTACGTTTTATTTGACCGGTGCATGCGCCGTCCGTAAAATATCCCAGTGTGCATTGCTCTAAATGACGTCGCAAGGACGTCATTGGTTTTGACGTGAACGTAAATTACGTCCAGCCGTATTCGCCAACGACTTACGCAAACGACGTAAAAAATTCAAAACTCGGCGCGGGAACGACGGCCATACTTAACATTAGCTACCCCTCATATAGCAGGGGTAACTATACGCCGCAAAAAGCCGAACGCAAACGACGTAAAAAAAAAACGCCGGGCGGACGTTCGTTTCTGAATCGGCGTAAATCCTAATTTGCATATTCCTCGCGT
This sequence comes from Rana temporaria, assembly GCF_905171775.1. NCBI lineage: Eukaryota > Metazoa > Chordata > Amphibia > Anura > Ranidae > Rana > Rana temporaria. The sequence goes on from NC_053490.1 coordinate 520,768,469, forward strand.
AAAACATACGGAAGCGCCACCTAGCGGCTGGCCTGAAATTGCAGCCTAAGATCCGGCGGTGTAAGACACTTACACCTGGCGGATCTTAGGGATATTTATGCGTAACTGATTCTCTGAATCAGTCGCATAGATACGACCGGCCGGACTCAGAGATACAACGGCGTATCAGGAGATACACCGGCGTATCTCTTTCTGAATCCGGCCCACTATTTTTATATTTCACCTAGTATCAAAGTTGTTAGGTCCACAGATACTAAAATTATAATAATCTCTGTGACCTAGAATGTCATAGATAATTTGAATGATTTATCAAAAATATGGATGACTATGGTACACATTGATTCTTACAACATGCATGGCAACATTGTAACTTAACATATTATATGTCCATATCTACATAGTTTGGGCTGTGGTAATTAAAGATTAATTCCTCGATTAATCGTTCATTTTTTTTTTATCTGTACCAGTGGTGCGACGGATCGTAAATGATCCGTGATCTGAACGGGTCACCATATGCAGATCGGCACACCACGTGATCTGCGGAGCTCCGTTGCTGCCTCGGCTATAGGAAAGGCAGCGGCTTCGGCCTAGCTCCCGGAGCGGCGGCCATCTTGGTCCACCCGGCGGCGGCCTAGGTGAGCCTAGAGCGGTACGCTGACGTCATCACCCGGCCTCAACTGCTTGTGTTCGGCCGGCTTCTCTGGTAAGACTAAGCAAGCACTAATCTTCCTATACAGTAGGGGAGATGTGGACCCTATCACAGTGGGGAGATGTGTTTGGATATTACAGTGGGGGAGATGTGGACCATATTACAGTGGGGGAGATGTGGACCATATTACAGTGGGGGAGATGTCTGTGGATATTACAGTGGGGGAGATGCCTGTGGATATTACAGTGGGGGAGATGTCTGTGGATAATACAGTGGGGAGATGTCTGTGGATATTACAGTGGGGGAGATGTCTGTGGATATTACAGTAGGGAGAGATGTCTGTAAATATTATGGTGGGGAGAGGTATGTGGATATTAGAGTGGGGGAGATGTCTGTGGATATTACAGTGGGGGAGATGTCTGTGGATATTACAGTGGTGGAGATGTCTGTGGATATTACAGTGGGGGAGATGTGTGTGGATATTACAGTGGGGGAGATGTCTGTGGATATTACAGTGGGGGAGATGTCTGTGGATATTACAGTGGGGGAGATGTCTGTGGATATTACAGTGGGGAGATGTCTGTGGATATTACAGTGAGGAAGATGTCTGTGGATATTACAGTGGGGGAGATGTGTGTGGATATTACAGTGGGGGAGATGTCTGTGGATATTACAGTGGGGGAGATGTCTGTGGATATTACAGTGGGGGAGATGTCTGTGGATATTACAGTGGGGGAGATGTCTGCGGATATTACAGTGGGGAGATGTCTGTGGATATTACAGTGGGGAGATGTCTGTGGGTATTACAGTGGGGGAGATGTCTGTGGATATTACAGTGAGGGAGATGTCTGTGGATATTACAGTGGGGGAGATGTCTGTGGATATTACAGTGGGGGAGATGTCTGTGGATATTACAGTGGGGGAGATGTCTGTGGATATTACAGTGGGGGAGATGTATGTGGATATTACAGTGGGGACTATATATGGTGGTCATCCGAAAAATGTATGTGCGTCATAATTAATCAAAATTAGTCTAATTAAAAAAACAATTAATAGAACACGAAAATTTTAACCAGTAACAGCCCTATTATAGATACATGTATTTGTCACTTCACTCTTGTTTCTGCTTCAAATCTGTGACTAGTTTCCTTTGGCTGTAGGCTTTAATGGTGCCATTGTCTCTGGAAAAGCCATACAAACAATTTCTCCTTATCGACACTCCGTGGTCACTATCATCATGGTCTCTTCATACATTTGGGATTATCGAGTTTTGGGTGTCATCTTACAGCTCATCCATTGTCTGTAAGACAGCTTGAGTCAACATTGGTGCTGACTAAAGGCCTAACTTCACAATGGCTTTATTTATCCACATGTCTTCTTTAAGTGAAAGTTTTGTAACTTGGTTTTGGACACACAAATTTCATTTGTTTTTAGTTGGTTTTATGTGAGGTGGCACCATTGTTTCCGAAGTTTCTGTTCCAACACAGGCTTGTAAAAACTCGTACAAACATGAGCTCATCTGTTTTTCTCTGAAAGATTTCCAAAAGAACAACAGCCCACTGATTGTGAGATCGTGGTTCATCTGTTTTTGAGGCCTAATCGAACCTCACATTTTTGCCAGTGAATATAGAATATATTATTTCTTCACAACCCACAACACCTTCAACATCTCCTGTTGCGTGTCCGCAGTCCCCGGCCATCTCTTGTAGCATGACTATCAGTGGCGGCCAATCCCCAAGGGGCGCAGGGACACCCCCCCCCCAAAGTTGTGACCAATAGGAAAGCGAATAAAAAAAAGAATTTATTTAAAAAAAATTATAATATGACTAACATTTTCTAACTTTACTAAAATGTTAGTGATATTATAATTTATCTAAAAATAAATTGTTCTATGTGTGCGCAGTGCACTGTGCGGGGCGCTGGACTAATAGAAGTCTATTAAGTCCGTCAATGTTAACCACTTAAGACCCAGACCATTATGCAGGTTAAGGACCTTGCCCCTTTTTGCGATTCGGCACTGCGTCGCTTTAACTGACAATTGCGCGGACGTGCGACGTGGCTCCCAAACAAAATTGGCGTCCTTTTTTTCCCACAAATAGAGCTTTCTTTTGGTGGTATTTGATCACCTCTGCGTTTTTTTTTTTTTTTGCGCTATAAACAAAAATATAGTGACAATTTTGAAAAAAAAAAACAATATTTTTTACTTTTTGCTATAATAAATATCCCCCAAAAAGATATAAAAAATTTTTTTTTTCCCTCAGTTTAGGCCGATACGTATTCTTCTACCTATTTTTGGTAAAAAGAAATCGAAATAAGCGTTTATCGTTTGGTTTGCGCAAAAGTTATAGCGTTTACAAAATAGGGGATAGATTTATGGCATTTTTATTAATATTTTTTTTTTTACTACTAATTGCAGTGATCAGCGATTTTTTTTCATGACTGCGACATTATGGTGGACACATCGGACACTTTTGACACATTTTTGGGACCATTGTCATTTTCACAGCGAAAAGTGCTATAAAAATGCACTGATTACTGTGAAAATTACAATGGCAGTGAAGTGGTTAACCACTAGGTGGCGCTAAAGGGGATAAGTGTGCCCTAAGGGAGTGATTCTTACTATAAGGGGGGTGTGGCTGTAGGCGTGACATCACTGATCGTCGTTCCCTATATCAGGGAACAGACGATCAGTGTCACTGCCACAGAGAACAATGGGGAAGGTGTGTTTACACTCACCTCTCCCCGTTCTTCAGCTCCTGTGACAGAACGTGGGACACTGGTGGCGATCGGGTCCACGGGTCCCGCGGGCGCGGTCACGGAGCTTCGGACCCGATCGCGTGCGCACGACCCATGGCTGGGCTCTTAAAGGCAACGTACAGGTACGTGCATGTGCCCAGCTGTTCCATTCTGTTGACGTAAATGAGCAGAAGGCGGTCCTTAAGTGGTTAAACAAGCACGTGATTAGAGCCTGAGGCTCTGATTGACTTGTTTTAATAGAATTTGCAATCAAGTCACTTCCAGTTTTGCGACCTGTCTGGTATCAAGAGCTGTGACAGCCGAGGATGGGTAGGTAAGGACATGGAGGGCAGGGCTCAAGTCCTGCGGGAACGGAGTTCCTGCACTTTTTTCACAGCAGGAACTCAGTTCCCTTTACAGGACTAGAGCAGCCAAGCCAATCCTTCACTAAGCGGTGATGCCCAGCTCGAGTCACTGTCAGGACAAGTTCTTTCTAAATCCCGTGATAACTCGCGGCAGACCTCTGCAATGTCTCCTGGGAACAATGACAAAAGCTCCCAGGAGACATTGCGGCATCGAGGAAGTGACGGAATACCCGCACACCACCCGATGAATCCATATACAGGAAGCGGCCAGTAATATAAAGGATTACTAAGGTACAGTGGATCGGAAAAAAAACATGCGGTTTAGTAATTATAAATATGAGCGTATCATTTTTTTTTTTTGGTGGGGGAGTGGATCTTGGGTGGGAGTTCCCACACTTTTTTCCCCAGGACTTGACCCCTGATGGAGGGGTTTGCAACCCCCCAAAAAAAAGTTAGCGCCAGTCGTCACTGATGACTATGATTTCTGGCCATCTCCTAGTACAAACCTGTATCCTTTGTAACATTCTATTGACTTATTATTATGTGCGGCCCTATGGTGATGTAAGGGACTGCACTCAAGGCCCCTTATGTCATAAATATGGCCATCACTGCTCTAAATGCTTGTATTTGTTATTTAGAAAATCCAGTATAAAGGAAACATATTGGTGAAAAAAAAGTCACTTTATTTTTAGCATATTGTTTTTTTAAAGCGGTTTTCCAGCTGAATTCTTTTATTTTTTTTAAAAAGTCAGCAGCTACAAACACTGTAGCTGCTGACTTTTAATAAGCACACTTACCTGTCCAGGGAGCCCGCGATTTCGGCCCCCGAAGGCTGATCCGTCCATCGGATCGGGTGCTGGCGCCGCCATTCAAACTCAGGCTTCCCTGCCCGTTTCCTACTGCGCATGCCCGAGTCGCGCTTTGTGAGTGGTCGGCTGTCTTCTGGGACACGCACAGGTCCCTGAAGATAGCGCGCCCCATTCCCCAGAAGACAACGCGAGGAGGACGAAAAAAAAGCTAGCTATATAGTGATATATAGTGATAGGAAGTGGCAGATTGGGAAGACTGCCTAACAACAGCCAGTTCTGGTAAGTAAATTTTTTTTTTTTTTTCAATAATTTTTTTCAAATTTTTAGGAGCTTTTTATGTCATTTATTTTTTATTTTTTAGGGTGGACCTCCGCTTTAAGGTTTGTGGGGGCATGGCCTTTGCTTACATACTTTGTGCTGATATGATTGGGCCAGATTCATAAATACTTACGTCGGGCGTATCAGTAGATACACCGTCGTAAGTCTGAATCCACGCCGTCGCAACTTTAAGCGTATTCTCAAACTGAGATGCGCTTAAATGTTGCTAAGATATGACCGGTGTAAGCCTCCTATGCCGTTGTATCTTAACTGCATATTTACGCTGGCCGCTAGGGGCGTGTACGCTAAATTACGCCTAGAATATGTAAATCAGCTAGATACGCCTATTCACGAACGTACGCCTGGCCGTCGCAGTAAAGATACGCCGTTTACGTAAGGGGTTTTCAGGCGTAAAGATAAACCACCAAAAAGATGGCGCAGCCAATGTTAAGTATGGACGTCGGAACCGCATCGAATTTTTCAAATTTTACGTCGTTTGCATAACTGGTCCGTGAATGGGGCTGGCCGTAATTTACGTTCACGTCGAAAGCATGATGATTTGCCAACGTCATTTGGAGCATGCGCACTGGGATACGTCCACGGACGGCGCATGCGCCGTTCGTTAGAAACGTCAAATACGTGGGGTCACTAGTATTTTACATAGAACACGCCCCCAACCAGCCTATTTTGAATTAGGCGGGCTTACGCCGGCCCAGTTACACTGCGCCGCCGTAAGTTACAGCGCAAGTTCTTTGTGAATAAAGGACCTGCTGCTGTAACTTACAGCGGCCTAGTGTATCTGAGATACGCTACGCCGGCCGAAATCTACCTGAATCTACCCCATTGACTCTATAAATAATCTATTCAAAGCAGAGTGAATATAAATATAAAAAAACATTTTACATTTATTTTTCTATTGAATAGTCACCATCTTGCTTGCATTCCCCTAAAGCCCTGTACACATGATCGGTTTGTCCGATGAAAACGGACCGATAGACTGTTTTCATCGGTCAAACCGATCGTGTGTGTGGGCCCCATCGGTTTGTTTTCCATCGGTGAAAAAAAATAAAACATGTTTAAAATGTTTACTATGGATAAAAAACCGATAGAAGAAAACGATCGTCTGTGTGGAAGTCCATCGGCCAAAAATCCACGCATGCTCAGAATCAATTTGACGCATGCTCGGAAGCATTGAACTTCATTTTTCTCAGCACATCGTTGTGTTTTACGTCACCGTATTTGGACACGTTCGGATTTTTGACTGATGTTTTGTAGGCAAGACTGATGAAGGTCAGCTTCATCGGAAATCCGACGAAAAAAATTCATCGGATTAGATTCCATCAGATATCCGATCGTGTGTACAGGGCTTAAAGCGGATGTGCCATGGGAACAAAATATTAAAAGTCAGCAGCTACAAATACTGCAGCTGCTGACTTTTAATATTAGGACACTTACCTTTCCTGGAGTCCAGCGCCGATAGCAGCAGAGCACGAGCGATCGCTCGTCACTCTGCTGCTCCCCCCGCCATCCACGCTGAGGGAACCAGGAAGTGAAGCGCTGCGGCTTCACTGCCCGGTTCCCTACGGCGCATGCGCGAGTCGCGCTGCGCCCGCCGATTGGCTCACACGCTGTGTGCCGAGTGTTCCCAGCACACAACGGGCGACAGACGGGATGTGACGGAATGCCCGTCTTTCGCCCGTAGCGTGTGGCCGGAAGTGGGTGCAAATACCTGTCTTTAGACAGGTGTCTGCACCCCCCTCCCCCCTGAAAGGTGTCAAATGTGACACCGGAGGGGGGAGGGTTCCGATCAGTGGGACTCCACTTTAGGGTGGAGGACCGCTTTAAGAAAAGGGGAGGGGGGATTTTTACCATAGTACTCAAGACTTTACAAAAGATATTGTGCAATTTACAAAACTGTTTTATTTATATCAAAAAGACGTTGTTAAACCACATTTGCATACGTTATACATGAATTGTGCATTGTTTGTTGTTTAATCACCATCGATATGTAGACTTGCTCTTAGGCAATTCACCACTTCAGACTCAGTTCAGGACATGGAGGTATCTTAGCGCCAAAACCACAGACTCCATTCAAAACTTCAAACAGTACTCACCACCAGGAGAAGGAAACTGAATCACCCTGAAGCTAAACAAAAAAAAAAGAGAATAAAAAAGAAAAGCCTTTATTAGAGATATAACAAAATAATAACATCAGCAAAGCCTCCAATTTCCACCCTGTCCATTTTAATACCTACGCATATCTGAGGCAATGAAAAACTCCCCCTTAGCAGTTCCAGCCACGGTCATCCTGAGTTAGGCCCCGTACACACGACCGAGTTTCTCGGCAGAATTCAGCCAGAAACTCGATCGAGCCAAATAGAGAACATGTTCTCTATTTCCTCGTTGTTTAATGAGGAAAGTTGGCTCGCCGAGATCCTTGGCGGCTTCACACAGAACTCGACGAGCAAAAAGATGAGATTTGCCCGTCGAGTTCCTCGGACGTGTGTACGGGGCCTAAGGCCGGGTACTCACGAACAAACATGTACGGTGAAAGCGGTCCGTCGGACCGTTTTCACCGTACATGTCTGCCAGAGGGCTTCTGTACGATGGTTGTACACACCATCGTATAGAAGTCCGCGCGTAAACAATACGCGGGGCGTGTCCGCGTCGTCGCCGCGACGATGACGCGGCGATGACGCGGAGACGTGGGCGGGCCTGCCATTTAAAGGCTTCCACGCATGCGTCGAAGTCATTCGACGCATGCGAGGGACGGCGGGCGCCTGGACATGTACGGTAGGTCTGTACTGACGACCGTACGTGTCCGAGCGGGCAGGATTCCAGCGGACGGTTTTAAAACACGTCCAGGAATATTTGTCCGCTGGGAAAAGGCCCGGCGGGCAAATGTTTGCTGGAATTCGGCCCGCTCGCGCCCACACACGACCGAACATGTATGCTGAAACTGGCCCGCGGACCAGTTTCAGCATACATGTTTGGTCGTGTGTACGGGGCCTAAGAGTAGATGATGTAGCATTTACTTCCTGGAACCAGACATATTGGCGTGACGACCAAAGACTTCAAACCTCAAACAGTACTAACTAAAGATTTGGCTGCTCAATGACCGGACCATTTTTTGCGATACGACATTGCGTCGCTTTAACTATAGAGCTTTCTAAATAGAGCTTTCTTTTGGAGGTATTCGATCACCTCTGCGGTTTTTGTTTTTTTGCGCGATAAACAAAAAAAGAGTGACAATTTTGAAAAAAAAACACAATGGCCCGGATTCACATACATCGGCACATATTTATGCAGGTGTAGCGTATCGAATATACGCTACGCCGACGCAGCGCAGAGAGGCAAGCACCGAATTCACAAAGCACTCGCTCCCACTCGCTGTCAAATCTACGCTGGGTTTCCTCGGCGTAAGCCAGCGTAGGTGGAAGTGGGCGTGAGCCATGCTAATGAGGCATGACCCCATGTAAATGATGGGCCAAGCGCCATAGAAGTACTTAAAGTGGAGGTTCACCCAAAAAAATAAATTTTTAACATTACATTCAGCCGAGTTGTCCTAATGACAATCAGCTGTTTTTTTGTTTTTTTTTTCGTACATACCGTATTTTCACCGCCGCTTCCGGGTATGTCTTCTGCGGGACTGAGCGTTCCTAGTTGATTGACAGGCTTCCGACCATCGCATACTACGCGTCACGAGTTGCCGAAAGAAGCCGAACGTCGGTGAGCAGGCGCCGTATAGAGCCGCACCGACGTTCGGCTTCTTTCGGCAACTCGTGACGCACTGTATGCGACGGTCGGAAGCATGTCAATCAATTAGGAATGCCCAGTCCCGCAGAAGACATACCCGGAAGCGGCGGTGAAAATACGGTATGTACGGAAAAAAAACAGCCGATTGTCATTAGGACAACTCGGCTGAATGTAATGTTAAAAATGTATTTTTGGGTGAACCCCCGTTTTAAAATGAGCGGCTCATGCGCCGTCCCGTGGCCGCATCCCAGTGCGCATGCTCAGAATCACGTCGAAACAACTGCCTAAGATACGTCGAATCGCTGCCTACGACGTGAACGTAACCTACGCCTAGTCATATTCACGTACTACGTAAACGACGTAAAATGCGACGGCTTGTGTTCCCTGGTCCATACCTTTGCATGGGTTGCGCCTCCTATATGGGGAATAACTTTACGCAAACTGCGTATATTATGCGCCGGGCGCAAGTACGTTCGTGAATCGACGTATCTCCCTCATTTCCATATTTGAATAGGAAATCAATGGGAGCGCCCCTTGCGGCCAGCGTAAATATGCGCCCACGAAACGCCGGCGTAGGAAAGTTACGTCGGTCGGATGAAGCTTATTTTCAGGCGTATCTTGGTTTCAGAGTCCAGCGCATAGATACGACGGCGCATATTTGCACTTATGCGGCGTATCTGTAGATACATCGGCGTAAGTGCTTTGTGAATCCGGGCCAATATCTTTTACTTTTTGCTATGGTAAATATCCTAATTTTATTTAACAAAAAAAAAATTGCTCAGTTTAGGCCGATATATATTCCCTACATATTTTTGCTAAAAAAAATTGCAATAAGCGTATATTGATTGGTTTGCGCATAAGTTATAACGTCTACAAACTATGGGAACGTAAATATAAATAAATGGTGATTCTGCGCAACATATCACACTAATGGAACAGTGATATCACATAAGCAAGATAAATGTAAGAGCTGACAAATAATCAGCATATAGTATTAAATGCAAAGAGAATAGTGAGTCCAAATATAAATATATATATACTCAAATAATGAATAGTGAGTCCAAAATATATAATACTCATAAGGCGAATGTGCAAAAATATATAAAGAATATTGTGCAAAAAAAAAAAAAAAAAAAAAACGGAATGGAAGTTCAATCCCAATAGTAAACACAAATCAGCTGTCAGGGCAGATATTCTGAATGCACTGGATGAAGGTGAGCACCAGCTCTATGGTGTGAGTGCACGGCCGTGCGATAGAAGATAAACCAGATCCCTGGCTGAGCTCCCGGGACTCTTACCTCTCAGCCCTCCTAAATGGGCATTGATGTACAGGTCACTCGCAGCCTTCTATGGATGGTCCCTGATGTTTCCTCTCTTGATCTGATGGATCCTTCCTTAGTTGGGACAGATGCTCCTCGAAACCAGATGGATGATGTGGGTTATAAGAGAGAGAGAGAGGGGACTCCCATAGTGAGGTAACGTTTGGTGCAGGTAAAATATGTTTATTGAGGAAAAACCTGCACTTACATTAAAAGAAAAATAAAAGTGCAACGAGGAAACAAACAAGCGGCGTTTGAATCGCCAGCTTACGTCACTCCGGGTGTACGTCCTCCAATTCCTACGCGTTACGACACCACGTGTCTTCGTCTGGGGAAAAGTTTTTTTGCACAATATTCTTTATATATTTTTGCACATTCGCCTTATGAGTATTATATATTTTGGACTCACTATTCATTATTTGAGTATATATATATTTATATTTGGACTCACTATTCTCTTTGCATTTAATACTATATGCTGATTATTTGTCAGCTCTTACATTTATCTTGCTTATGTGATATCACTGTTCCATTAGTGTGATATGTTGCGCAGAATCACCATTTATTTATATTCCTGTTTTATGTCATGTAAACATAATTAGGTTTTGCTGCACTATATATTTTTGGTGGATTCACTCATTTAGGATCCATTTTAGCGCAAAAGCACTTGTCACTTTATAAACTATGGGAACGATTTATTGCATTTATATGGCGTTTTTTTTCTTTTTTTTTTACCAGTAATGGCGGTGATCTGCTATTTTTATTGCGACTTTGCCGTGGCCAGGTCGGACACTTTTGACCCATTTTTGGGACCATTGACATTTACAGAGCGATCAGTGCTATAAATATGCACTGATTACTATGTAGATGTCACTGGCAAGGGGGACGATCAAGGGGTTAACTGTGTTCGCTAGTGTGTGTTCTAACTGTGTGGGGATGGGTCTAACTAGAAGAGATGACAGATCGTGGTTTCTACTTTGTAGAAACCCACAATCTGTCTTCTCTCCTCAGACAGCACTGGGATTTGTGGGCCAGATCCACAAAAGGGATACGCAGGCGTATCTGCTGATACGCCGTCGTATCTCTGTTTCTATCTATGCGACTAATTCATAGAATCAGTTACGCATAGATATCCCTAAGATCCGACATGTGTAATTGTTTTACACTGTCGGATCTTAGGATGCAGTACCGCGGCCGCCGCTGGGGGGAGTTTGCGTCGTAAACCAGCGTCGGGTATGCAAATTAGGAGTTACGGCGATCCACAATGGTTTTTCGCGTTCGCTACGTCGCCGCTAGTATACTTTCCCGTCGCAAATTTACACTTTTTTTTTGCTGCCCTAACTTTAGTCAGCAAGTGTATTGCTGTCTAAAGTATGGCCGTCGTTCCCGCGTCGAAATTTAAAAATCAACGTCGTTTGCGTAAGCCGTCCGGGAATACGGAATTACGCTACGCGCGTAAAAAAATGACGTCACGGCGCGCAAAGCACGGCGGGAATTCGGAAACGGAGCATGCGCAGTACGTCCGGCGTGGGAGCGCGCCTAATTTTAAATGGGACTCGCCCCATTTGAATTGGCCCGCCCTGCGCCGGCCGGATTTAGGATACACCGCCGCAAATTTCCAGGTAAGTGCTTTGTGGATCGGGCACTAACTTTTTTAAGTTGCGCCCGTGCTTCGTGGATCTGGCCCTGTGTGTTTACACACACAAACCCCCGTGCTGCCGCTCGTGCACATGGTCTTGCCCCCCAGCCACGCGCAGCTGTGCGGCAGCGCTTGCGCACCCTCTGGTGGCTCTTCTTGGCGAAGTCGTGTATGTACGGGATTTCGCCCAGGACAGCTATTCTGTCGCAGTAAATCTGAGACGGTTGAAAACCGGTTAATTATGGATAGACTTTTACTGTAAGGTCCAAGGCTATCAAAAGTACTGACTGGCTGTTTTGGGTTACAGCTAAGCTTAGGGGCACAAATGAAGCTGGGACTAAGTCCTATTTTATGCTACTGTTCATATTGTTCTAGTTTCACGTGAGGCAAAATCTTTACCGCTATACATGTCAATGGCAGGATTATGTTATGTTATGTGATCATTTTTTGACATTGCATTTCCTTATGTCTTTGAACACAATCCACAATCTCTGGAATGTTCTTGTATTTCTTTTTCTGAATGGTTTGCCGATCTCTCCCAAACTTTTTCCTGATAAAAAAAAAAAAAAAAAGGAAACCCTTTATTAGAGATATAACAAAATAATATTTTTCCCATTTTCCTTCGCAAAATATCTCAAGCTCTATCAGATTGGATGGAGAGCGTCTGTGAACAGCAATTTTCAAGTCTTTCCACAGATTCTCAATGGGATTTAGGTCTGGACTGTGACTGGGCCATTCTAACACATGCATATGCTTTGATGTAAACCATCCCACTGTAGCTCTGGCTGTAAGTTTCGGGTCGTTGTCCTGCTGGAAGGTGAACTTCAGCCCCAGTGTCAAGTCTTTTGCAGGCTCTATAGCCTCGTACACACGATCAGTCCATCCGATGAGAACGGTCTGAAGGACTGTTGTCTTAGGTTAACCGATGAAGCTGACTGATGGTCCGTCGCGCCCCCACACACCATCGGTTAATGAACCGATCGTGTCAGAACGCGGTGACGTAAAACACAACGACGTGCTGAAAAAAACAAAGTTCAATGCTTCCAAGAATGCGTCGACTTGATTCTGAGCATGCACAGGTTTTTAACCGATGCTTTTGCATACTAACGATCGGTTTTGAACTATCGGTTAGGCGTCCATCGGTTCAATTTTAAAGCAAGTTCCTATTTTTTTAACCGAAGGTTAACTAACCTATGGGGCCCACACACGATCGGTTTTGACCGATGAAAACGGTCCTTCAGACCGTTATCCTCTGGCTATCCTATCGTGTGTACGAGGCCTTACAGTTTTTCTTCTATGATTGTCCTATATTTGGCTCCATCCATCTTCACATCAACTCTGACCAGCTTCCCTGTCCCTGCTGAAGAAAAGCATCCCCACCACATGATGCTGCCACCACCATGTTTCACGGTGGGGATGGTGTGTTCAGGGTGATGTGCAGTGTTAGTTTTCCACCACACATAGCGTTTTGATTTTAGGCAAAAAAGTTCAATTTTGGTCTCATCTGACCAGAGCACCTTCTTCCACATGTTTTCTGTGTCCCCCACATGGCTTCTCACAAACTGCAAACAGGACTTCTTATGTCTTTCTTTTACCAATGTCTTTCTTCTTGTCACTCTTCCATAAAGGGCAGATTTGTGGAGAGACCACTAATAGTTGTCCTGTGGACAGATTCTCCCCCCTGAGCTGTGGATCTCTGCAGCTCCTCCAGAGTTACCATGGGCTGCATCTCTGATGATTGCTGTCCTTGCCCGGCCTGGTCAGTTTAGGTGGACGGCCATGTCTTGGTAGGTTTGCAGTTGTGCCATACTCTTTCCATTTTCCGATGATGGATTGAACAGAGCTCTGTGAGAGGTTCAAAGCTTGGGATATTTTTTTATAACCTAACCCTGCTTTATACTTCTCCACAACTTTATCTCTGACCTGTCTGGTGTGTTCCTTGGCCTTCATGATGCTGTTTGTTTACTAAGGTTCTCTAACAAACCCCTGAGGGCTTAACAGCTGTATTTATACTGAGATTAAATTACATTAAATTAAATTAAATTACAGGTGGACTCGATTTACTAATTAGGTGACTTCTGAAGGAAATTGGTTCCACTAGATTTTAGTTAGGGGTATCAGAGTAAAAGAGGCTGAATACAAATTAACGCCACACTTTTCAGATTTATTTGTTAAAAAAATGTGAAAAACATTTATCTTTCCACTTCAAATTTGTTCCCTGCACATGCTTCATTTAAAGTCCCGCTCTCTCCTTTTTTATTACTTCACATTTATGTTCCACTTTGTGTTGCTCTATCTCAGTGATGGCAAACCTTGGCATCCTAGATGTTTTGGAACTATTTCCCATGATGCTCATGCACTCTTCAGTGTAGTTGAGCATCGTGGGAAATGTAGTTCTAAAACATCTGGGGTGCCAAGGTTCACCATCAATGGTCTATCACATAAAATCCCAATAAAATACATTTACAGTTTTGGATGTGAGTGAGAACTGTAAGTAACAAAAGCGCTAACAAATGTGAACTGAATCGCCTCAAGGCATTGTAACATGACATAGCAGTCCTGGTTGTTCTCCATTTGGATATTTTTATGAGCGTGTCCTTTTTATTGTTTTTTGAGTGTAACTACCTATACTAACCTTTCCTTTTAACAAACTTTGTTGAAAGATAATGCACTAGGCCACGGTGCCCTCTCTCTGTCAATCTATACATAATTTGATATGTATTTAAAATCCTTATATCTACTTATCTTTGTAAATTTATTTTAGGGTTTATTGAAGATCTATATTATCCTGATGAAGCCGTTCCTGCGAAACACGTTGACATAACAAAGTTATGTGTTAGTGTGCAGATTTTGTAAAACCTAATTTGCCATGTTTTTTTTAAATTCTACTTACATGTCTTGGGGTATTCTTCATCCCTGTTTTTAATCTTTGCGTGTACAAATAAAGCATTATCAGTTTTTATGATTGTATGTATAATTGTGAGTGTATATAATTGATACCATACATGGTCTCTTGGGTGGCGGATTGAAAGTTACTTTTATTTGTCACTTTTTTCATTGTAATTTCCCCCCTTCCCTCATGGTCATTGTATGAAGTTGGATCTGCACTAATCTCCCTCTCCATCCCCACTGTAGTTATACCTGTACAGGTTTCCTTGGGTCAGGGATTTTTGGAAGATTTGCAGAAAAGACACCTACATGACAGGTCTTAGGCCTGGTGATTGGTTTCCCAGGCACTGAGCACTGCTTTCATGGGGGCAACATGTGCAATCTCCTTGGATTTCAGTAGGACTCTGCAGGAGCAAGATGAGAAATACAGGAACACTGAGGCACCTTATGACGGGAGTCACTTTGGGCGGGGGGCCCGGTAAACCCAGCTTATCCTAGAGAGGTCAGGAAACTCTTGGTTTAGCTTCCTAGGCCCCTCTTCTGTATAAGTCACTCTGGCCTAGATTCACATACATTTCCCCTGGCGCAGCGTATCAGTGATACGCTACGCCGCCGTATCTTACCTGGCGGAATTTCGTATCCACAGCGATTTTGCGCCGTAAGATACAGCAGCGTAGTGTTTTTCTGGCGGAGTATTTGAAATTGGGTGGGTAGGGGGCGTGATTGATTTAAATGAAGCGCGTCCCCGCGCTGCTTGAACTGCGCATGCTCCGTTTTGAAATTTCCCGCCGTGCTTTGCGCGAAATGACGTCGCACCGACGTAATTTTTTGAGGTACGTCCTTTCCTATTCACGGACGACTTACGCAAAAAAAAAAATGTAAATTCGACGCGGGAACGACGGCCATACTTTAACATGGCATGTCTATCTATACGCCGCAAAATAGCAGCTTTATCTTTACGCCGGGAAAAGCCGACTAGCGTCGACGTAAGAGAATGCGTACCTTCGTGGATCACCGTAAAAAGCTAATCAGCATACCCGACGTGGAAAACGACGCGAACTCCACCCAGCGGGCGCCGAAGTATTGCACCTACGATCCGAAGGCGTACGAAGCCGTACGCCTGTCGGATCGAAGCCAGAAGCCGTCGTATCTTGGTTTGAGGATTCAAACTAAAGATACGACACAGAAAATTTGAAAGTACGCCGGCGTATCAGTATATACGCCAACGTACTTCTTCTGTGAATCTGGCCCTCTGTGTCTATTATTAGCACAGGGTGACCGAGAAAGTGAGGGACAACTACTTAATAGACGCTGAGATTGTTCTTTGGATTACTTCAAATGGGACAGTGATATTTATCAACAATATCTCTCAAGAAATATATAAAGACCATTCCTGGTTTGTTTGACTCTGAACTATACATGTTCTTTGAAAGAGCTGGTCACATTGATCCCTGTTTCGTGTACTTCAATGTAGAAGTCGGACAGTCTGTTGATGATGGTTTCCTGCTATTGTATGTTTACGTTTATTAAGGTGTTGAGTGTTTTCTGCTAAGCATATCTCTCCCATTGTTAATTGGGTCACCTATTGTTTGATCACAACATTGTCTAGGTGGGCATTGAGTAACCTAGGCTTGTTTAAGTGACTAGTTAATTAGCTCACGTGAATTACATTTCTGTATACAGTTGCCTTTGCATATGATAATGTGATCAGACTGTGGCCCGGATTCACATATCTGAGCGCATCTTTATGCCGGCGTAGCGCATCTCATATGCACTACGCTGACGTAACACAGAGAGCCAAGCACCTAATTCACAAAGCACTTGCTCCCAACGTTGCGCCGGTGTAACGTAAAGTCGTTGGCGTAAGCCCGCCTAATTCAAAGTAGGTGGAAGTGGGCGTGATACATTTAAATGAACCGTGACCCCATGCAAATGATTGGCCAGAACAAACGGCGCATGCGCCGCCCCGTGGACGCATCCCAGTGCGCATGCTCAGAATCACGTTGAAAATACTCCATAAGATACGTTGAATCACTGCCTACGACGTGACGTAACGTACGCCCATCTCTATTCATGTACTACTACGTAAACGACTTAAAATACCACAGCTGTTCCCTGGTTCATACCTTAATATGACTTACCCCTGCTTTATGAGGCTTAACTTTACGCCGGACGTACGACTTACGTAAGCCACGTATATGAATGCGCCGGGCGCAAGTACGTTCGTGAATCGGCGTATCTCCCTCATTTGCATATTCAAATCGTAATTCAATAGAAGCGCCCCTTGCGGCCAGCGTAAATATGCGCCCATGATACGCCGGCGTAGGAAAGTTACGTTGGTTGGATGAAGCCTATTTTCAGGCGTATCTAGTTCTGTGGGCACGGCGCATAGATAGACTTACGCGGCGTATCTCGAGATACATCGGCGTAAGTGTTTCGTGAATCCGGGCCTGTGTCTCTATGCTTGTTTAGTTGAGAAATCGCTTAGTGTCGATTCACACTACCGTGACTTGTGATCCGACTTGTGTCGCCCCAAGTCACGCGACATGAGAAATTCAATTGAAGTGAATGAGAGCCGTCTTAATGTACACTACTCAAGTCGCTCCGACTTCAGAAAAGACTTCAAGGTGACTTCTAGGCAACTTGTACCCATAGATTTCAATGAAAGTTGCCTCCAAGTCGGATCTCCATCTTAAAGGGGTTGTAAAGGTACAATTTTTTTTCCCTAAATAGCTTCCTTTACCTCAGTGCAGTCCTCCTTCACTTACCTCATCCTTCCATTTTGCTTTTAAATGTCCTTATTTCTTCTGAGAAATCCTCACTTCCTGTTCTTCTGTCTGTAACTCCACACAGTAATGCAAGGCTTTCTCCCTGGTGTGGAGTGTCGTGCTCGCCCCCTCCCTTGGACTACTGGAGAGTCAGGACGCCCACTAACACACAGCTCCTTTCTCTATCTGCAATGTAGAAATAAGGACATTTAAAAGCAAAATGGAAGGATGAGGTAAGTGAGGAGGACTGCACTAAAGTAAAGGAAGCTATTTAGGGGGAAAAAATTGTACCTTTACAACCTCTTTAACTGAAGCAACTTTACAGGAAGAGAAAATAGTTTACTCAGGCAAACCCCTTCCTCCCACAGAGCTGATTTTTCTGTGAGGCAACCTGTCCTGGAGGCAACTTTAAGTCGCATTGTAAGTTGCTCCAAGTCACGCTGAAGTCGCGCTGAAGTTGCCTTGCAAAGTCGTGCTGTAAGTCGGGTTGCCCCTGTGTGAACCGGCTCTGGCCATCGTGAGTAAGGGCAGATGATTCATGTAGCATTTACTTCCTGAAAACCATCTGCCCTTAGCTCAGATTAGCAGGCAGGAGGGTATGCTTAGTTGAAAACAGTGGCGGCTGGTGCTCAAAATTTTTGGGGGGGCGCAAAGGAAAAAAAAATTGCAGTCTCACTGTGCCCAAACGCAGCCACTGTTACATGCCATCAAACGCAGCCACTGTTACATGCCATCAAACGCAGCCACTGTGCCATCAATTTGCACCACTGTGCCATGCCATCAAATGCAGCCACTGTGCCATCAATTTGCACCACTGTGCCATGCCATCAAATGCAGCCACTGTGCCATCAATTCGCACCACTGTGCCATGCCATTAAACGCAGTCACTGTGCCATGCCATCAAATGCAGTCACTGTGCCATCAATTTGCACCACTGTGCCATGCCATTAAACGCAGCCACTGTGCCATACATTGTCACCACTGGGCCATGCCATTAAACGCAGCCACTTTGCCATCAATTTGCACCACTGTGCCATACATTGTCACCACTGTGCCATGCCATTAAACGCAGCCACTGTGCCATCCATTGTCACCACTGTGCCATATATTGTCATCACTGTGCCATGCCATTAAACGCAGCCACTTTGCCATCCATTGTCGCCACTGTGCCCATTAATTGTCACCACTGTGCCATGCCATTAAACGCAGCCACTGTGCCATCCATTGTCACCACTGTGCCATGCCATTAAACGCAGCCACTGTGCCATCCATTGTCACCACTGTGCCATACATTGTCACCACTGTGCCATGCCATTAAACGCAGCCACTGTGCCATCCATTGTCACCACTGTGCCATGCCATTAAACGCAGCCACTGTGCCCTTTAATGGTCGCCGCTGTGCCAATTGTCCCCACTGTGCCCTGTAAATTGCTTTCTTTCCCCCCCCCCGTCCGGCACTTACCTTTACTGGTTTTAGGCATCCACGTCCCACGATGTCTTCTCCCGCCCTCGATGACTGACTGGCGCCTCAGCCAATCAGGTTACCGGTAGCCAGAACCGGACAACCTGATTGGCTGAGACGCCTGTCATCTTATTCAAGGGGCGTACAGTCTGTGCGCTCTGAGAATAAGCTTCCGGGACCCGAGGGCTGTATTGGGAAAGCCTATCAGAGCTGTTGGCTTTGATAGACATTTCCGTACAGCCAACCAGCTGGCGTTATGCAGATGGCCGGACATTGAGCGCCGACCATCTGAATAACAGCGGCAGCAGTGAAAATAACATAGATTCGTGCAATGCATGAATCTATGTTATTTGACTCAGTGGCAGTGAGAGCCAGAGGGGGCGGCGCTCCAGTGCCCTCTATGGACGAACCGCCACTGGTTGAAAATATCTCTCATCATTTTGGCTTAGGCCAGAAACCAGGAAGCAACTGAAAAATGTAACAATAAAGTTTAAAACATGTTAATATAATATGCCTTCTTATCTATTTATCTTTATGCTGTTAGCATTAGTAAAACAGAGTTCATGTTGATTGAGAGACTGAAGTTCTGCTTTAAGGATCTATCTATCATTAGCACATTTATTTCCAAGGAGCTCAACATAATAAAAACAGAAAAATACTAAGCCGAAGGCTCATTAAATCAATTAAGTCATTTCCCTGTTAAAAAAAAAAAAAATCAATTAAGTCAAGTAGCTTCAAGCCTCTAATTATTCCATGATTATCTAAAATTATTTCCAGAGATTGAACATATTAGATTCCAAAGATTGTCTATTGCGCTGCATTGGTCCTACCACTTGCATTATATGATCTATGTGATTAAACCATACAATTGTAGCAAGGTCCCAGGCCTCCTTTGGTCTAAAGAGGACCTCTAGGGCCAGAGATAGCTGCCATCCTTCTGTATGTGGTGGATCGTGAGGCATAGTGGGTGCAAAGATGGTGAAAGTCATTGGATGCCAGACACTTCTTGGATGTAAAAGAAGTTTTATTTCTCTTAACGGTCCTTTTTGTATTTTTGGGGGGAGAGAGGGTTAGGGCCAGGACACCCTTAAGTAGTTGCAAATTCAATTAGCAGACTCCGAGACATCAATAGGAGGGCAGTCGGCCAGGGAAAGGCCTCCACCAAGAAGAAACATCTGCACATGTCTCTTATGGCAACAGTATTTAATAGTTCCTTTTACAAAGCGTAACAGTTCTTTCACCTTTACTACAACTTCTTCTCCTTGTAGTTCTTCAGCCCACTGAGCTCCCGGTCTCTCACTAGACCCTCTAATTCACTGCCACTGACTCCCTTGAGCTCCTTCAATAGTATCTTCCTCAAACGTCCCCCCGCCTCTCTACTGGGTCCCTAGCTTTCACCCCAGATACTTCTCAAGCTTCACCCACGCAGGCCCACTTGGTCCCTGGCTTGACACACAAGGCTGCTCTGCAAGAGTCACCTCCACTGGCTCGGACCCTGGCTTGATACCCTATGAAGTTTCCAGATTCTTCAACGTTCCCGGTTGGTGAGAATACTGCTCTGATACTTGATTCAGCTACTTACTGAGGTCCCTGGTAATAAGGCGGATGGTCCCTTACTGGTGACAGCTTTTCCTCTACCTGCGACCACGACAGGTTCTTCCGGTTGACAGAACCGTCACTTCTGGTTGGACTGCAAGCTGCAATCCCAACCCTGCGCTGCTCTCTTGCTTCTGGATAGGCTCTCAGACAGCCTAGCAGCCAGATGCCCCCGGGATAGGCCCAATCTCCAGCCTAGCAGCCCGGGCAGTACAACACACGTCCACCCAGACAGCTGTCTGGGTGGCACAGAACATAGATCACCTGACTCCACTCAAATATATAGGTTCTCCCAGCAGGCCAAGGGATTCAAGAAAACCGCTGCCCATTGGCTGAGATACCCCATATACCCATAACCTGACCTTGGATTGCCCTTCTCATATCTAGTACAACCAAGTACCCAGAAACCTAGTGGTAGAAAAGAAGAGTGCAACAAGGTCAAACTTAGGGAGAAATCAATAGATCTCTATCAATCAACCAGGACAACTACTCCTGGAAAGTAAATTTGTAAGGGGCTCCCTGCCTAAACTACAGGGTGCTACACAATTAAGGGCAGAGCCACTGACATCTCCCAAGGTGAAGACAAATTAGTCTTTGAGGAATTTGACCACTTGCTTACAGGGCACTTTCACCCCCTTCCTGCCCAGGCAAATTTTCAGCTTTCAGTACTGTCACACTTTGAATGACAATTGTGCAGTCATGCAACACTGTACCCAAATTAATTCAATAATTTTTTTTCCCCCACAAATAGAGCTTTTTTTTGGTGGTATTTAATCTCCACAGTTTTTTTATTTTTTTGCTAAACAAATGAAAAAGACAGAAAAAAAAAAAAAACATTTTTCATAGTTTGATATAACATTTTGCAAACAGCTAGGGCCAGATTCAGATAGGTTAGCGGATCTTTAGATCCACGTAACCTATCTGATTTACGATCTGCCGCCGCAAGTTTTTGAGGCGAGTGCTTTATTCACAAAGCACTTACCTCAAAACTTGCGGCGGCGTATCGTAAATTCCCCGGCTGAATTCAAATTCCGCGGCTAGGGGGAGTGTACTATTCAAATCAGGCGCGTCCCCGCGCCGATTGAACAGTGCATGCGCCGTCCTGAAATTTTCCCAGTGTGCATTGCTCCAAATGACATCGCAAGGACGTCATTGGTTTCAACGTTTACGTAAATTACTTCCATCCGTATTCGCGAACGAGTTATGCAAACGACGTAAAAAATTCAAATTTTGTTGCGGGAACGACGGCCATACTTAACATTGGCTGCGCCTCATAGACCCAGGGGTAACTATACGCCGGAAAAAGCCGAACGCAAACGACTTAAAAAAAAGCGCCGGGAGGTCGTTCGTTTCAGAATCGGCGTAAATGCTCATTAGCATATTTGACACGTAAAGGACACGGAAGCGCCACCTAGCGGCCGGCCTGGAATTGCAGCCTAAGATCCGACGGTGTAAGTCACTTACACCTGTCGGATCTTAGGCATATCTATGCGTAACTGATTCTATGAATCAGTCGCATAGATACGACCGACGGAACTCAGAGTTACGACGGCGTATCAGGAGATACACCGTCGTATCTCTTTGTGAATCCGGCCCGTAATCTTCTCTTTTGCTGATCGGCACTGATGAGGTGGCAGTAATGAGGAGGCAATGATAGTCGACACTGATGGGAACTGATAGGTGGCACTGATGGGCACTGATAGGCAGCATTGATAGGTGACACTGATTGGCAGCACTGGTGGGCACTGTTGGGACAGTAGTGATAATCAGTGTCCTGATTATCAGTGGCGATGTTCCTTTAACATAAGCTGGTTATCGGCTTTCTTCTTCTCTCAGCGTGAGGAAAGATAAGCCGATAACCGGCTTGTGTTTACATCACATAATCAGCTGTCATTGGCTGACAGCTGATCACGTGGTAAAGGGCCATTGTGATTGGTCCTTTGCCTCGATCTATGATCAACTGAGTCCGAAGGACTTGACGATCACAGAGCGTGCCACCCGCGCTCT
Organism: Rana temporaria; assembly: GCF_905171775.1. Classification (NCBI taxonomy): domain Eukaryota; kingdom Metazoa; phylum Chordata; class Amphibia; order Anura; family Ranidae; genus Rana; species Rana temporaria. The sequence continues at coordinate 520,790,782 of NC_053490.1, forward strand.
ATTTTTAGGCACTGCTGAGTTTGTAATTCTGACAGCCTTAAATTGGCACCAAACCCTCCTATGCTTTACAGCCAAGGAAGCTGCTTCTGTTTGACCTGCAACTGCCATGGTGTTGCACACGTGATCAGTTATGACACCAGCCATTTATTGGTTTGACAGTTTTCTTGAGGACACAAGCAAACGTGACAGTAAGCAATCCCGGCATTCCAGCAATGTAACTGTTTTTTGAAACCGGTTAAGTTCCACTTTATAATTTACTGCTGTTTAGGAGCTCTGGGCTGCAGCAAAATGTCAGCCTCCAACAAGAAGAAACTGGAGCGATCCTGGAGGCAGTTTAAAGCACATTACATTTTGGTAGCATAATTATTAATGTGGAATGTACAATCCTTGCCAAAGAACATTATTTATTATTCAGTTGATATGGGCAAAGTTCCACTTTAATTAATGGGGAATTAGACGGTTCCCATAATCATAATATGAAATATTAGAACCAAGGAACAAATAGTCAACCGGATATGCAAACATAACAAACACATTTCACTCAGCAGGGAGCTTAATCAAAGAGTAATGGTCAGGGACCCTCTGGTCAAGCTCCGAAATCCATTGGCCTGTTTGCATCTTGGATGGACTTGTCTCTTTGTTGGATTGATGAATAAATAGATATGAGGCTTTTAAGAGTGGTTCACCTAGGCCTGGGGTACTGTCAGAAACCATGAATCAGACCGAGACAGAAGTGCAGTAAAAATGACACTTGTTTAATAATAATAATAGTAAAAGGTAAGCAGAGTAAACGTAGTCAAAACATAGCCAGAGTTCCTTAACCGGAACGGATAGTAAGACAAGCCAGGACATCAGGGAGCCAGGGATCAGCATACTTCAGGACAAGCCAGGGAATCAAGTAACCGGAGAATAAGCATAGTGGAACAGCAAGCAGGATCCGGAACCAGAAGGGATGTCAGCCAAGCAAGTCTTTAACAGGTACACCGGAGAGAGTCTCTGTATGTGTTGACAAGGCGAAGGCAGAGAGGATCTGGACTGAACAGCTTAAGTAACCAGCAGGACTTGACAAGCAGGATATCATCATCAGGTGAGTCACTGTGGAAATATTGGAGCTGGCAATTAACCGACAGCTGAGTGGCCTGCTCTGAGAAGGAAGGGCTGAGCCCAGTCCTGACAGGGACCTAGTCTAGGAGAGATCGCACACACAGTCTTTGATGCTGTAATTTATCTTGTATTTTTGTAGTTAGCATAGGTGTGCACAGCCCATTGCATTAGGGTGTGCACCTCAATTCTCAAAAACATATGTGTGAACATATGTATAGAGCAGTGGATGGTGTCAGTAGAGCAGTGGATGGTGTCAGTAGGGCAGAGATTAGTGTCAGTAGGGCAGTGGATGGTATCAGTAGAGCAGTGGATGGTGTCAGTAGAGCAGTGGATGGTGTCAGTAGAGCAGTGGATGGTGTCAGTAGTTTTTATTTGTATTCATTATTTTATTTACATTTTTTTTACAATTTTTTTTAATTATTTATTTATTTCTACAAATTTTTTAGGACCCCGTTAGGGGGCTTTGGTAAATTATCAGGGGTTTAAACAGTGTAATCTGCACCACAAAGGGTGATTAGGATGTGCCCAGGCACACCTTGTGCGTGTGCCTAGGGTAGTTTGGTTAGCAGTAATGAAGAAAGACAGTTTCTACAGGCATTGGTATTCAAGCAATAAAGCATTTGGTAATTGTACAGTATCACCAGGCTTGGGCCTGTATTATCGGAGACGGCTTCCCTTGGAATGGTTGCAGTTTGCAGTATACTGGGACATCACTTTGTCTACTGGGAAGAGCTCCACTTCACTAGTCCAGATACCGGAATGTTCTTTCTGCATTGTTCCTGAGCTAATACTGATTTAATATACTCGCGCTTAGGACCAAATATGTGTGACACAATAAAATACCTCTTCCAAAATAAACACATTATATGACAACATCATATTTTACATTATACAAAAAAATTGGGCTAACTTTACTATTTTGTTTTTTTTTCATTCGGGAAGGAAGACTCTCACCTTGCCAACATCCAATAATGACGAGAAAAAAAAAAGGGAAAAGCTGATTCAACTTCTCAAAACACGGATTTTATGGGCACAGCATGAGGCAGTAGGTAGAAAAAAATTACCAAATTTTATTGGATATACATTAAAAAACAACATTCATTAAAAAGAAGAGGGGGAGGTAAAACGGCACCCTCCATTAGGCAACAGATACCCAATCCTAGTATGGAGGCAAGAACATTACGGTGTATGGTAAATATGTAGGAGTCCACCAATAAGGTCAAACTTTAACGAAATACGCAAAATTGCTGTTGGTGTGTGGCTTCATGCTCAAAACCTCAACACGTTTCGCAAGGTATACTTGCTTCTTCAGGACTGATTGGGTGGGTGCTGGATGACTTCAGGTGCAGAGGAGAGGATGGCTACAGCCAGAAAAGGGGAACACATGTGGGGCATACGACCAATGAAGGAGATAGGGGAGAACAAAAACTCCCCAGGAGTAGGGGAAGCCTTAGTGACAGCACACAGCACACGTTAGACCAAAGGAGGCCTGGGATCTTGCTACACTAAGTATGTAAAATAGCAAGCATCAAAGGCATAAAGCACAAGGGTAAACCTCCATGGCCCTTTAGGGCATATTAAACCTTCCAGTCAGATCAAATATGGTCACTATCACCATTTTTTCCCAAAAGAAATTGTGTTTGAAAGACTGCTGCACAAATACAGTGTGATATAAAATATTGTAATAATCGTCATTTTATTCTGTAGGGACTCTGCTAAAAAAAAGATATAATGTTTGGGGGTTCTAAGTAAGTTTCTAGCAAAAAATACAAATTTAAACTTGTAAAAAAAAGTTCAAAAAAAGACCTGGTCAGCAAGTGGTTACAGCAGGGGTGGCAAACACAAGGCCCGCGGGCTGAATCCGGCCCGCCAGACCTTGCCATGTGGCCCGCGCATCCGTGATCCGAACTGGTCGATCCGCGGAGCGCACCGCTGCCTCGGCCTTAGGAAAGGCCGTGGCTTCAGCCTAGCGCCGGAGCGGTCGGCCATCTTGGTACACCCGGCGGCGTCGGCTGCCTAGGTCCCACCTTCTGGAGCCTGCAGCTCCTATGATTGACGTCCCGGAGATCCAATCCCCGGACCGCGGGACGTGTGACGTCCATCATAGGTGCCGCAGACTCCACAAGGCGACAATTACAAGCCTCCTCCAGTCCATACCATGCACTGCAAAGATCCCGGCTCGGGCGGGGGGCTCTCCTCTCCTCTCCTTTCTGGCTGGCTGCATGTCAGGTAGGTGAAGTCAGTGTATGTCAGGTAGGTGAAGTCAGTGTATGTCAGGTAGGTGAAGTCAGTGTATGTCAGGTAGGTGAGGTCAGTGTATGTCAGGTAGGTGAGGTCAGTGTATGTCAGGTAGGTCCATGTATGTTAGGTAGGTCAGTGTATGTCAGTTGGTCCATGTGTGTCAGGTAGGTCGATGTAGGTCAGTGTATGTCAGGTAGGTCAGTGTATGTCAGGTAGGTCAGTGTATGTCAGGTAGGTGAAGTCAGTGTATGTCAGGTAGGTCCATGTAGGTCAGTGTATGTCAGGTAGGTCAGTGTATGTCAGGTAGGTCCATGTAGGTCAGGTGAAGTCAGTGTATATCAGGTAGGTATATGTATGTCAGGAAGGTGAAGTCAGTGTATGTCAGGTAGGTCCATGTATGTCAGGTAGGTCCATGTATGTCAGGTAGGTCAGTGTATGTCAGGTAGGTCAGTGTATGTCAGGTAGGTCAGTGTATGTCAGGTAGGTGAAGTCAGTGTATGTCAGGTAGGTGAAGTCAGTGTATGTCAGGTAGGTGAGGTCAGTGTATGTCAGGTAGGCATATGTATGTCAGGACAGTGAAGTCAGTGTATGTCAAGTAGGTCCATGTATGTCAGGTAGGTGTGGTCAGTATGTCAGGTAGGTGAAGTCTATGTATGTCAGGTAGGTCCATGTATGTCAGGTAGGTGAAGTCATTGTGTATGTCAGGTAGGTCCATGCATGTCAGGTAGCCCATCCCATCCTATCCCACCCCACCATACCCCATCTCATCTTATTCCATCCCATAATAAATAGCGGACACATAGTCTTAAAGATACAACCGGCCCTTTGAGGGCAACCATACTGCTAATGTGGCCCCCGATGAATTTGAGTTTGCCACCCCTGGGTTACAGGATCAGACAGCCAGGGCCGTCTTAATAGCACCATTGGCCCCTGGGCAAAGTAATAAACAATAAGAAAAATAAATCAAAGGCTAATGGACACAAAGGGTACAGTACAGGTGGGGATTCAGAAGGGCACAGTACAGGGAAGGGTGTCAAGAGGGCACACTACTGGGATCGGGAAGGCACAGCACAGGTTCCAGGAAGCTTCCTTGGACATGGCCGTCCCAGGACATCTTAGTAAAAACTGTAACTGTACCGGCGAATCCTGGAACGTACCGTATTTTCTGGCGTATAAGACGACTCGGCGTATAAGACGACCCCCTAATTTTCCAGCCAAAATGTTGGTTTTGGGATATACTCACCGTATAAGACTACCCCCTTTCCTACTAGTCATGCCTCTGCTCACGGTACCACCATTACATGCCAGACTATGCCACTACATGCCAGACTGTGCCCCATTACATGCCAGACTGTGCCCCATTACATGCCAGACTGTGCCCCATTAAATGCCAGACTGTGCCCGATTACATGACCAGACTGTGCCCCATTACATGACCAGACTGTGCCCCATTACATGACCAGACTGTGCCCCATTACATGACCAGACCTGCCTCATTACATGACCAGACCTGCCCCATTACATGACCAGACTGTGCCCCATTACATGACCAGACCTGCCTCATTACATGACCAGACCTGCCCCATTACATGACCAGACTGTGCCCCATTACATGCCAGACCTGCCCCATTACATGACCAGACCTGCCCCATTACATGACCAGACCATGCCCCATTACATGACCAGACCGTGCCCTTACCTTATCCCATGCGAATCGCGGCCGTGTAACCTAACATCTTACCTTACCAGAATCGCGGCCGTACGATTTTTCAAAAGCCGCGCCTCCGACGTCTTCTGTTCCGTGATAGGCGGAACATTCAGCTTCCCAGGAGGCACTGTGTTCAGTGTTCGCCTATCACGGAGGCCCTCTCGTCCTCGGCGGACACTAAACACAGGACGAGAGGCCCTCCGTGATAGGCGGACACTGAACACAGTGCCTACTGGGAAGCTGATTGTTTCCGCCTATCACGGAACAGAAGACGTCGGAGGCGTGGCTTTTGAAAAATCGTACGGCCGCGATTCTGGTAAGGTAAGATGTTAGGTTACCGGCGTATAAGACGACCCCCGACTTTTAAGAAGATTTTAGGGGTTAGAAAGTCGTCTTATACGCCGGAAAATATGGTACAATGTAATACAAGATTATCATGGGACCCACGTGCACCTGGGGCCCCTGGGCAGTGCCCATGCAATAAGACAGCCCTGCAGACAGCTGCTACCTCTGTGACACCAACAGAGACCATGAAGAGACAATTCCCTCTACAGACCCCACACTACAGACCCCACTCCATCTGTACAAAGCCATGGTGACACCTACTGGATGGAGGGAAACCTGCACCTGCTTACAAGCAGGTGTGTTCTAACATCAAGCCAGATTCTGGCAAGGGTGGGAGTTATTCTCCCTGATTAGTCTAGGACCAGGTCTAGCAGGCCGATAAGGTTTTTTTTCTTTTTTTGTTTTCAATACAGCTTGCGTATGGATTTTTTATATATTTTTTTAATGGCGTCTACTTTAATTAGCTCACATTATTGTCTGCATATTTCTCTTCACCAGTCACTTCCCGTTAAACTCTGTGAACACTTTGAGTGACTCTTTGAGTGACACACATTTACTGGATCTAATAGGATTCGACATGGTGACTCTACAGTCCTGTCTACTCAATTTATCCTCATCCAAATGCTATGTAATTCATGCAGCGTAATTCCCGGGAAGCTAAAATTTCCAGAAATCCGCCCTAATTTTCCGATAAATAAATTGTCCGATAAAATCTTGTAACATTTTACCAGGAAGAAGCTTTCAGTTGCATTACATTGCTAAATATACGGGTGGAGCTGGACGCTGCGTCAGGGCATGCACAGTCCTGCTTGATTGCCTGAGTCCTGCTTGGTGATGAGTAGGGAGAATGCCCCCCCCCCCCCCAGCACAGGTTCCACCTGGACTCATCCTGTCACCAATCCAGCAAAACTCGTTTTCCAGGAATAATGATTCTAGGTCATTGTTAACCCATTGGAATATTTCTTCTCTATTCCTGTTCCAGGAACAATTCTAGATCTTGGCTCATTTTTAACCCTTTCAATACAGGGCTTTTTATACCCACCTCCATACCAGGCCTATTCTGGCATTTCTCTCCTACATGTACAAATCATCATTCTTTTGCTAGAAAATTACTCAGAACCCCCAAACATTATATATGTTTTTTTTTAGCAGACACCCTAGGGAATAAAATGATGGTCATTGCAACTTTTTATCTTGCACGGTATTTGCGCAATAATTTTTCAAACACCTTTGTTTTTGAAAAATAATGGTTTCATGAATTAAAAATTAACAAAACAGTAAAGTTAGCCCAATTTCTTTGTAAAATATGAGAGATAATGTTACGCCGAGTAAAGAGATACCTAACATGTCACGCTTAAAAATTGCGCACACTCATGGAATGGCGCCAAACTTTGGTACTTAAAAATCTCCATAGGCGACGCTTTGAATTTTTTTACAGGCTACCAGTTTAGAGTTACAGAGGAGGTCTAGTGCTAGAATTGTTGCACGCGCTCTAACGCATGTGGCGATACCTTGAGCGGTGTTTACATATGTGGGCGGGACTTACGCGTGCGTTCGCTTCTGAGCGCGAGCTACCGGGGACAGGGGCGTTTTAAAAAAAAGTTTTTATTATTTATTTTCTTATTTTACTTTTTTTTTTTTACACTTTTTTTGAAAAAAACATTTTTGATCACTTTTATTCCTATTACAAGGAATGTAAACATCCCTTGTAATAGGAATGGTGTGTGACGGGTCCTCTTTAAAGACCCCACATCTTTCCTCCAGGCTAGAAAGCATGAGATTGTGATTTTTTTTTTACCAATCTCATGCTTACTAGCCGCAATTACGGCTTTGTTTACTTACGGGTACCCGGGCGTGATATCATCACATCACGCCCGGGCCTCCGATGGTCATAGAGATGACTGGTGACCATCTGGTCACCAGTCATCTCTATGCTTCCCATCCGGCGCCAGACAATTCATTCTCCGGGCCCCCCGATAGCACGGGAGAGCCCGGAGAAGCACTGGATGGCAGTGGGAGGGGGGGATGTCCTCTCCCGCCGAATATAAGAACGATCAAGCGGTGGAACTGCCGCTATGATCATTCTTATCATGCACAGAATCGCCGGCACGAAAGAATGATATCTGAATGATGCCTCTAGCTGTACCTATCATTCAGATATCACTGCACAAAGCCCAGAACGTCATATGGCGTCCACCCAGGATGGGAGATCCCATCTGTGGACGTCAAATGACTATGGGCCGGTAATGAAGTGGTTTTAATAGGACAAATACAGAAAGTGAATCTTCCCATGGAGGGCAAAAAATAAATAAAAAAAAACAGTCAAAGGTTCTAATGCCCTGTACACACGGTCTAAATTTCCATCCGAAAGACGGACATAGATAGAGAACATGTTCTCTATTTTTCCGACAGAAAAAAATCCTATTGGAAAATCCATTCGTCTGTATGGAATTCCGACGCACTAAAAACAACGCATGCTCAGGATCAAGTCGGCGCATGCTCGGAAGCATTGAAATTTATTTTTCTCAGCTCGTCATAGTGTTGCACGTCACCGCATTCTTGACGTACAATTTGGTGTGACCGTGTGTATGTAAGACAGCTTGAGCGGAATTCCATCGGAAAAAACATCCAAATTTATTCGGACAGAACAAACGGTCGTGTGTACAGGGCATAACCCTTCCCTATAATATCCAAAATAAATTAAAAAACACTTGGATTAAGATACAGTTTAAATGACGCTGATACATTTGGTCGGGGCATCAAAACTCCGATGCCCAATGGTCACTGAAGGGTTACCAAAAAGAGGATGGTTGGATAAGCAGGTACAACGTGTATTTATTGTGTTCTCACTTGTGTAACGATTGAAGGTCACATTCCCATGGAGAGAATGCTTGTCTCTAGGTTGGAAGGAGAGGGGGCGAGATGAGAGTAGGCAGGGTGCCAATTCCAAGGAAAAACACCAGTAAAACGATTTTAGCCACTGCAACTCTTATGCCAACAAGAAAAGTCTGATGTGAGCTTTTGGTCGAAAAACCGGACCGTGTGTATGCTCCATCATACTTGTGCTGTTGGAATTTCAGCCGAAAAAAGGTTGAGAGCTGGTTCTCAATTTTTCCAACGGAAAAAGTTCCTATCGGAAAATCCGCTCGTCTGTATGCAATTCCAACGCGCATGCTCAGAATCAAGCAGAAGAGCCGAACTGCCTATTGAACTTCATTGATCTCGGCTCGTCGTATGTCTTGTACGTCGCTGCGTTCACGATGGAATTTCCGAAAAGATTTGTGTGACCGTGTTTATGCAAAACAAGTTTGAGCCAATGCAAAAAATAGGCAGGAAGGTTTTGACAGCCACACTCCAAAAAATGGGTTCCTTTATTATAAAATCAAATCAAATCACAAAAATACAAGCCACAGCAAAAAAAAAAAAACAGATACAAGCTGACGCGTTTCACACTGTAACTCAGTGCTTAATCATAGCTAACAAGTTTGAGCTAACATTCCATCCTTCTTGTCGGAAATTTCCAATTGTGTGTACAGGGCATTAAAACAGGTTACTGATTTTTTTTTTTTTTTAAACAAAATGTAAATATTTTGAAAAAATGTTTTTTAAATAAAGAGAAAAATGTATATAGAATAATGATAATCATATTAATACTAATAATTAGGGTTGTCCAGATACCGATACCAGTATCGGTATCGGGACCGATACCGAGTATTTGCGGGAGTACTCGTACTCGCGCAAATACCCCCGATACCTAAATAGAATACTTTCCCCCCCCCTTCCCCCCCGCCGCTGCATCGCGCCGCCGCATCGAGGGACATGGCTAGAGGGACATTGCTGCATATGTGAGGGACATGGCTAGAGGGACATTGCTGCATATGTGAGGGACATGGCTGCATATGTGAGGGACATGGCTAGAGGGACATGGCTGCATATGTGAGGGACATGGCTAGAGGGACATTGCTGCATATGTGAGGGACATGGCTAGAGGGACATTGCTGCATATGTGAGGGACATGGCTAGAGGGACATGGCTGCATATGTGAGGGACATGGCTAGAGGGACATGGCTGCATATGTGAGGGACATGGCTAGAGGGACATGGCTGCATATGTGAGGGACATGGCTAGAGGGACATGGCTGCATATGTGAGGGACATGGCTAGAGGGACATGGCTGCATATGTGGGGGACATGGCTGCATATCGGGGGGACATGGCTGCATTTGGGGACACATTTAAAAAAAGTATCGGTATTCGGTATCGGCGACTACTTGAAAAAAAGTATCGGTACTTGTACTCAGTCCTAAAAAAGTGGTATCGGGACAACCCTACTAATAATATATATATATATATATAGTATGTGTAATCAAGGTGGGACACCTCTGCCATGTCCTTTACTTCCTTTAGATGTTAGCTGCGTTTTTGATGTGCACAGTGGCTGCATTTGATGGCACATTGGCTTCGATTGATGGGCACAGTGGCTGCATTTGATGGCACAGTGGCTGCATTTGATGGGCACAGTGGCTGCGTTTGATGGGCACAGTGGCTGCGTCTGATGGGGCACAGTGGCTGCGTCTGATGGCACAGTGGCTGCGTTTGATGGGAACAGTGGCTGCGTCTGATGGTGCACAGTGGCTGCGTCTGATGGGCACAGTGGCTGCGTCTGATGGCACAGTGGCTGCGTTTGATGGGCACAGTGGCTGCGTTTGATGGGCACAGTGGTAGAGTTTTGTGGGAACGGTGGCTGCATTTGATGGCACTGTGGCTGCGTTTTATGGCACAGTGACTGCGTTTGATGGCACAGAGACTGCGTTTGATGGCACAGTGGCTGCAGTTTGATGGGCACAGTGGCTGCAGTTTGATGGGCACAGTGGCTGCAGTTTGATGGCACAGTGGCTGCAGTTTGATGGCACAGTGGCTGCAGTTTGATGGCACAGTGGCTGCAGTTTGATGGGCACAGTGGCTGCGTTTGATGGCACAGTGGCTGCAATTGATGTTTTTTTTTCACAAATGTTTCAGTTTGTTTGCGCCCCCCAAAAAATTTTGAGCACCAGCCGCCACTGCTGTTCACATTTATTATGTTGATGGAGTAACTCTTAGTAACTCTTCCTCTTCTTCTTTTTAATTGTAGGTAAATAATGGATTCCAAGTAGCCGCAGAACCAGTCAAGTTCCTCCACCCCAAACACGCTTATTCATGTCTTTATGGACCTTATTTATACACTGGTCTAAATCATTGGGTGGAGGGAGGATTATGGTGTGGGGGACTAGGGGTTGTGTTTCAGGGGTTGGGCTTGGCCCCTTAGTTCCAGTGAAGGGAACTCTTCAGGCGTCAGCATACCAAGACATTTTGGACAATTTCATGCTCCCAACTTTGTGGGAACAGTTTGGGGACGGCCCCTTCCTATTCCAACGTGACTGCACACCAGTGCACAAAGCAAGGACCATAGAAGATAAATTCTCCAGCGAATGACCGGGATTATTTATTTATTTTATTTATTTCAGGTACTTATATAGAGCCGTCAATTTACATATACATTGTACATTCACATCAATGTGTTGTTCTTCAGCAGTTGGAGAACACATTTTTCCTCTATGATTAAATCCCATCACCTTTTTTTTCCTCTTCAAGGTTCAGTGATGAGAAGTTGCACTTCATCTTGTAAAGCAGGTTCCTGGAAAGATTCCTAGCAAACAGTACGGAACATGAAATACAGAACAATCAGTGAATTCATTGCCGTGTGACATAAAATGGAACATGTTGTGCCTCCTTCTTTATATACAAACCCAATTCCAAAGAAGTTGGGACGCTGTGTAATATCTACATAAAAAAACAGAATGCAAATCTTGTAAAGTCCATATTTTATTCACAATAGAAAATAGAAAAGAAATCAAATGTTTAACCACTTCAATACAGGGCACTTTTGCACCTTCCTGCCCAGGCCAATTTTCAGCTTTCAGCACTGTCGCATTTTGAAGGACAATTGCGCGGTCATGCTACACTGTACCCAATTTTTTTATCATTTTGTTCCCAAAAACAGAGCTTTCTTTTGGTGGTATTTGATCACTGCTGGGATTTTTATTTTTTGCGCAACAAATAAAAAAAGACCAACAATTATGAAAAAAAAAAAGTTTTTCTTTGTTTCTGTTATAAAATGTTGTAAATAGGTATGTTTTCTCCTTCACTAACGGGCACCAATGAGGCTGCACTGACTGGTACTGATAAGGCGGCATTGATGGGCACTGATTAGGTGGCACCAATGAGGTGGCACTGATGAGGTGACACTGATGGGCACAGATAGGGCCAGGGGAGGGCTGGGCCGGGGGGCAGGGTGGCAATTGCCTCCCAGGCCGCCCTAACTTATGTTCAAATGCCCACTATCATTTTATTTTTTATTCTGGAAGTCGGGCCGTCCACTAGCTGTTGCATTCCAGGAGTTGTAGTCCACGCTTAAAGCTCCCGGTGGGCGGAAAACAGAGCAGCGCAGAGGAAATTAAACTCCCTGGGACTGGATTCTTGGAAGCAGGCAGAGGCAGGGCATGCCAGGGAGTCGGGACGCAGGGCTGCAGGGCTGGGCGCTGGCTGCAACTTGACCCCAGGACCAGGAGCATTACCCCCCAGAAGGCCGTGGCGTCCAAGGACCTACTGAGCTGAGATCACTGAGGTAAGAGACCCTGACACCGCTAGCTGACCCTCACCTCCCCCCCATACACCCCATGTAACCTGCCCCAGTGATCAGGCTGCATTGATGGGCACTGGATTTGGCTGAACTGATGGGCACTGGTGAGGCTGCATTGAAAAACTAGATGGGCCATGGATGGTGAGCTGATTCAGCGGTTCAATGGGCTACTTGACTGGACTTGCCCCCCAGGCCTAAGGCTGCCAGCCCTCCCCTGGATAGGGCATTGATAGGCAGTACTGATGGGCACTCATAGGCAGCACTGATGGGCACTGAAAGGCTGCACTGATGGGTACTTATGGGTGGCACTGATAGGTGTCATGGATGGGCACTGATGGGCACGGATGGGTGGCACTGATGGACACTGATAGATGGCACTGATGGGCATCCCTGATAGGGAGACATCTGGCAGGCATTGACTGGCACCATTTGTGGGCACTGATTAGCATATTTTGGCCACTGACTGTCATCCCTGGTGGCCAACGGTGGCATACCTGGTCATCCATCTATTGTGTGCCATACCTGGCGGTCCTGGAGGCATCCCTGGTGGTCCAGTGTGGGCATTTACGGGGGGGCCCCCTGTCAGGAGAGCAGCCGATCGGCTCTCCTCTACTCGTGTCTGTCAGACGTGAGTGAGAAAAAGCCGATACGCGGCTTTTCCTGTTTACACCATGATCAGCTGTGATTGGACACGGCTGATCACGTGGTAAATAGCCTCTGTCAGAGGCTCTTTTCTGAGATCGGTGTAGCAGTGTGTCAGACTGACACGCTGCACCACCGATTGGCGCGCTGCTCACCCCCACGCCAGTAGGCATGTGCAAAAGGGAAAAAAAATTTGTTTTAATTTGTTATTTAATTAATTTCGTTAAGTTAGATTCGTTACATGTGTTAAATTCGTTTTCGGAATTCGTTTGTTTTCGACCGAATTTCGAAAAATCCGGTCGAATTCGAAAATATTTTGACCGGATTCGATAATATTTCAATCGAATTCGAAAACAAATTCTATTCTAATCGAATTCGAAAACAATTCCATTCGAAAACAAATTTGAATGAAAATTAAAAGCAAATTTGAATCAAAATCTAAGAAATATAAATCGATTTCTAAAAAAGAATATACTAAAATAGAATATAAAATAATAAAACAATAGAATGAAAATCAAAGAATAGTAAAGAACAGAATGGAATTTAATAGAATGTAATCAAATACAATAGAATATGACCTGGCTTCTTCTATCTTCTATCTATCTTCCATTTTCTGAAATTCGAAATTCATATAGAATGAACTCAAATTCGAATATATATATATATACACACATATATTTTATTCTGCTCTATTCTAATAGTTTTCTATGTCTATACTAGTCTGGAAAATCCCAACTGTTACTCCAAAACATAACAGATCACGTCTTTCCTTTTTATCCAGATTTATAGTCATGAAATACATGAAATAGTTTTTCCTGTCAGAACGTGTCACGGACTGTAATTTCCTTTTTTTTTTCTTTTTTTTAAAGCCACAGGGTACAGGGGTGTTTTTCAGAATCTTAATACTTCTAACCAATGACAAAACACCTAGGACACACGGCTCCAGTGCTCTCTTCTTCACATGCCACACTTTTATCATGGGACCACGGCCCCAACACATTCCTCTCTGTATACAATATGGCATTTATGTTTGTCTCATCGCTACACATAGAGGGCGCTGTCATCCTCTTCTAGTGGTCCAGCCCCTGCAGAACCCACTCTCACTTTGGTAGTCTCATGGTAGGTGGATCCTGAACAGGTCCAGCCACAGATTTTTCCCATTCACAGCACTCCCTACTACTGACTGTACTGATTCTTCTGCCTCTGTTTTTTGGTGATAGTCTGGAGTAACATGACACACCAATATAACTGAATGTGAGATAATTCTTGAACTGGATCTCTTTTATAATGCATCCTGAGGCTGGTTGGTCTGAAGCTGGGAATCTAGCTAAGGATTGGGACTGGGTGTGTCATCCCATGGTTATCCCCGTCAGTAGCCAGTTGCTTTTTACTCTTTAGAGACAGGGGAGGCTGCAGGCGAAGGTGCTGGTCTCTTCTGGGAGTTCTTGTCCTCCTTTTGAGTAGCTGCTGACCCAGCTGCGGCATATGAATGTGTGCCTGGCGCGCTGTTCTGTGAGAAGGGGGGCGGACTCCATCTCGCTCTCCCCTCCATCTCCTGATGTCGCCATGCTGCCGAGCCCTTGAAAGTAATCTGTGAGCCGCCGCGGGTGTGAGGATCGGCGCGCAGCGGAGCTCACAGACATCCCCAGGTGACAGAGGGATGCTTTCAGTCGGGATCGGGTGTCTGTAGGAAAGACGCCGCTGTATATGTAGCTATTCCCCGCCAGAGCTCCTAGTTCAAGCGGCCATACTGCTCCGCAGCCAGGCTCCGCCCCTGGATCTCTTTTATAATGCAGTCACAAGCAGAGGCGTCTCTCTAATTAGGCGGTCGCCTAAGGCCTCGCACGCACAGGGGCCTTGTGGCCGCCTAATTTGCCTATGATCAATCACTGATGTCACTGCCTCATTACGGAGCATCCCAGTCCAGTGGCAGCAGGTGCCAGAGCTCAAGCATTTTTTTTAGTTCCTGGTGAATTGCCTCTCGCCGGGCTTCTGGAATTCGATAAGGCTTCAACTTGACCTTTTCCCCTGGTGTGGTGATAATGTCATGTTCAACTCCGGAGACCCAACCTGGCAAGTCTGAAAACTTCTCCCTATTTCGGAGCACAAACTCTTTAGCCTCCTGTTGCTGAGTTTTGGACAGAGTCTCCGCTATCCCAACTTCAGGGACAGCCAGGTTAAACGGAGCAGAAGATCGGGTAGTCTTAGCAACCAAGGACTCTCTATCCTTCCATGGTTTCAACAAGTTCACGTGATAGAGTTGCTCAGGTTTTCGTCTTCCCGGTTGGCTAATTTTATAATTCACTACCCCCATTTTCTACAACACTTCATAGGGACCCTGCCATTTGGCTAGGAATTTACTTTCGACCGAGGGGACCAGCACCAACACCCTATTACCAGGTTCAAAGGAACGCACCTGGGCCCCACGATTGTAAATCCTTTGTTGAGCCAACTGGGCTTGGGCTAAATGTACCTTCACAATCGGCATCACTTGGGCAATTCTATCTTGCATTTGTGCCACATGCTCAATCACACTTCAATGAGGGGAACTCTCACTCTCCCATGTTTCCCTGGCAATGTCCAGTAGCCCCGGGGGTGCCTCCCATACAGTAGCTCAAACAGAGAGAACCCTGTGGACGATTGGGGAACCTCTCTTATGGCAAACATCAGATAAGGGAGCAGATAATCCCAATTCTTTCCGTCTTTATCCACCACCTTCCTCAACATTTGTTTTAAGGATTTATTAAACCTTTCCACTAACCCGTCTGTTTGAGGTAGATATACTGATGTACGTAATTGGGTCACTTTTAGGAGTTTACAAAGTTCTCTAGTCACTCTAGACATAAACGGGGTGCCCTGGTCAGTTAGGACTTCCTTAGGGAGACCCACACGGCTGAAAACCTGAAATAACTCTTTAGCAATGGTTTTAGCAGAAGTGCTTCTGAGAGGAATAGCTTCTGGGTAACGGGTGGCATAGTCCATTATTACCAAGATGTGCTGGTGCCCTCTAGTGGAATTCAGTAAGGGGCCAACCAAGTCCATGGCGATCCTCTCAAAAGGGACCTCAATAATGGGCAGGGGTACCAACGGACTGCGTAAATGTGGCATGGGTGCAGTAATCTGACACACTGGACAGGAAGAGCAGTACACTTCCACTTCCTTAGTGATCCCAGGCCAATAAAACCTCTGGGTGATTCTCTCCTGGGTTTTTTCTGCTCCCAAATGTCCCCCAAGAATGTGCCCATGGGCCAGTTCCAACACCATCTTGCGGTACGGTTTAGGCACTACCAGTTGCTCAATGGTGTCCTCTATCCTCTGTGACACTCAATATAACAGGTCCCTTTCAATAATGAAGTAAGGGAGGGCAACCCTCTCGTCAGGGTTAACTAACTCCCCATCTATCTTCACTACATTCTCCCGGGCTCTCAGCAATGTGGGGTCCCTCAATTGCTCAGCGACAAAATTTTCTCTGTGCACCTCGAGGTCATCAAACCCTATCGGCCGCTGTTCCTCTTCTGAGGTAGCAGGCTCCTCCCTAGGGACTGGTGTTTCCCCTGCTAAGACTGAGAACGGAAACTCAGGAGAATCCTCACAGTTAGAGGATTCTGGAGTAGATGGTTCAGGCTCAGAAGAACCACTTTCCGGGGAATCTGGGCAATCCCAGAGTTCCCAGAACTTTGGGAAATCCCTTCCCACAATGGCGTCATGTGACAGCCGGGGAACTAGACCCACTTGGTGACACAAGTTACCGAGGGAGGTTTCAAAGGAAACCTTAGTCACCGGATATTCTCGAGTGTCCCCATGTACACAAACTACAGCCATTTTCCTAGGATGTATGGTTTTTCCCACCACTGGATCACTTTTCACTAAGGTGACCAGGCTACCTGAATCCAACAATACCACAACATCTTTACCATCTAAGCACATTCTACATAAAGGTTTCTCATTCCCCTTTACTGCAGTGCATGTGGTTGCAAAAAGGGACTGTCGTCTCTCTGTCAGAAAGTCACACTGCATGGGTTCATCAACCGCTGCTACATGTCCCTCTTCCCGGCAATGGTAACAAATCAACCTTCTGGTCCTCTCTTGTGTGATGGGTCTTCCAGGCCGCTCTCGCCAACCACTAGCAGTGGTCCCGATAATACCTCTAGTTGTTCTTTGGTCCCTCCCTCCACCCCCATCCCTTGATGCAGTCTCACCTATAGGTGGGGAGGGTCTGGTCTTGGGGTGGAAAGTCTGTGCGTCTCTGGGGAAAGGGAACACATTTTCTGTTGTTAGGTACCTTTCGACCAGGTCTACTAGTTTGTCTGCGGTTTCCAGACCGCCATGGCTCGCCCATTTCTGCAGGGTGTTAGGAAGAGACCTATGAAATTTGTCCATGACTACTCGCTCCAAAATTTTTGGTCTGGACAGAGTTTCTGGCTGCAGCCATTTCCTGGCCAAATGGATGAGGTCATACATCTGCGACCGAGGTGGCTTCTTCAGCTGATAACTCCAATTGTGGACCCGCTGAGCACGGACACCCAGGGTTACACCAAAACGTGCCAATATTTCCTCTTTTAACCGATCATAGTTTTTTGCATCTGCAAGCTCCAAATCAAAATATGCCTTTTGGGCTTCTCCAGATAATAGGGGGGCCACTAGTCCAGCCCACTGTTCTTTAGGCAAACTCTCTTTTTCCGCGGTTCTTTAAAACGTGGTCAGAAACATCTCAGGGTCATCATCTGCAGTCATCTTTGGCAATAAGTGGCTTACCTGAAAAGTCGGTATGTTACTGGCCTGACTCCCAACCTCGGCCTGCTGTCTCTGAAGCTGTTTCACGATGGCCTCCATTTGCTGCTGGTGTCTCTGTTCCAAGCCTGCAATGCTCTCTTGGTGAGCTTGTTGTTGAGCTGCAAGGCTTTGCTGCAAACCTGCATTTGTCTGCTGTTGATTTGCATTTGCTATAGCCAGCTGCTTCAGTATCTCCTCCATTTTGGGTTTACTTTAACTGCCCGCATTCTCCACCATGTGTAAAGGGTTAGCTCGGTAGCGGGGGTGTGTGACCTCCTGAGAGGGTTCACTACACACTGAATTATACAGAGAGGCAGCCGTGGGTGGTTGAAAAAAACAAGGGTTATGGTTTATTCTTCCATATTGCTGGAAACAAGTGCAAGCATCCAAACAGCATAAACAAAACAAAACATAAAATAAACCTTGGCCCCTTGGGCCGTCTACCTTCACAACACAGGAACCTACCTATGGAGTCTGGCACAGCCTACTGCTGGGCAGACACTGCTGGTCTTCCAGCAGAAAACAATAGTCTTTTTGATTTTCTTATCACACAGCAAAAATATCAACAACCACTTCACCTTCAGAAGTCTTCCTCAGCTCACTGCTCTCCTTAACTCAACAAGCCTCATGATGCAGCATTCAGTAGTAATCCTCTGGACAACTTATAGAGGCCTTAATTTTCTCATTCTGAACAGCTGAAGCTATCCAACGTCCTTAAACCTTTCTGGCTACCTCTGCAGCCGACACCTGATAGTAATTGGTGAATTTTCTAAACAAGGCAGAAATGTATCTCCTGTCTGTGACAACACCCCCAGATTTACCTGACTTCCTGTCACACTACTTACTAGGAACAAACAACATGTCTCCTCTCCTCTGACAGCACAGGGATTTGTGTGTTTACACACACAAATCCCTGTGCTGGCTCTCGTGCACGCGATCACGCATGGCTGGCGGCGATCGCGACCAGTGGCAGCGATTGTGACCGCCGGCAACGCACATCGGGTCTCCTGCAGTGCAGCGGGCGTGCACGCCCTCTGGCGGCTCTTAAAGGCACCCCGTATATGTACGGGGTTTCGCGCAGCGGTGCCATTGTGCCGCAGTATATGTACGCGAGCCGGTCAGGAACCGGGTAAGCTAACCAGCACAATAATTTGTGTATATCATTTGAGCAGCCCTCAAAAATTCCACTCACATGCTCGCATTTTGCGAGTGGAATTTAGTGTAGGGCGAGTGAGGTGCAGGGACAGAGCAGGCTGACAGCTTCCTGGCTGAAGCGACCATCCAGGAAACTGTCAGCTGGGAGACACTGAGCGACATGGCTGAACTGAAGCCGCCTCCGCCGTCTCCTCCTCACACGCACACAGCGGGCATCTCCCACTGTGTGTCACGTACGGGTGTGTGTTCGGCGGCTCCGTGAAACAAGATCCCGCCCCCCTAGACTGGCTTGTGTGATAGGCGGATCACTGAATCAATCTACTATCACACGAGTCGGTCTAGGGGGGCGGGATCTTGATACACGGAGCCGCCGAACACAGACCCAGCTCAGTAACACACAGCGAGTGGGAGATGTCCACTGTGTGTGTGTGTGTGTGTGTGTGAACCAGGCTCATCAAGACAATGGTGAGTCTGGAGTGATGGGGCAAGGTGACGCTGCATTTAATTGGGGCACAGTGAAACTGCATTTAAAGGGCCATGTGATGCTGCATTTGATGGGGCACAGTGAAACTACATTTAAAGGGCCATGTGATGCTGCATTTGATGGGGCACAGTGAAATTGCATTTAATGGGCCACGGTGACGCTGCATTTGATGGGGCACGGTGAAGCTGCATTTGATGGGGCACAGTGACGCTGCAATTCAAGGTGGTACGGTGATGTTGCAATTGATGGGGCATGGTGACGTTGCAATTCATGGGGCACGGTGTCGTTGCAATTGATGGGACACGGTAACACTGCAATTGATGGGGTACGGTGACGCTGCAATTGATGGGGTACGGTGACGCTGCAATTGATGGGGCACGGTGATGCTGCAATTCATGGGGCACGGTGACGCTGCATTTAATGGTACACTGTAAAGCTGCATTTGATGGGGCACTGTGACGTTGCATTTGATGGGGCACGGTGATGCTGCAATTGATGTGGCATGGTGACGCTGCAATTGATGGGGCACTGTGACGCTGCATTTGATGGGGCACAGTGAGGCTGCATTTGATGGGGCTCAGTGAGGCTGCATTTGATGGGGCTCAGTGAGGCTGCGTTCATAGGCACAGCGAGACTGCATTCATGGGCACCATAAAGCTGCATTTGATGGGCACAGTGAGGCTGCACTGATGGGTACAGATATGTTTTACTTTAATATTGTTAACGTTTGTTGTTAATAATTATTTTTGGAACTTAATTCTGCTTAAAACATTTAACAGTGTCATTTCATGAGATAATTTACAAGGGCGTGTTTAGGGGTGGACTTATGGGTGGGGCAGGGGAGGGGTTGGGTGGTGCAACTAGTGGCTAGTAACTCTTAAGGCCTGGCTAGTGGCTCAGGACTTGAAATTAATTTTGAGCCCTGATTTGAGCATTCCATAAGCTCCAAATATCATTCTAGATGCTCCCATGGCAAGGAAGGACAACAATCCTCTGAGAATATTTAGCTTTTCCAGCTCAAGTTCTCAGACGTCTTTTTTTGGATTGTGTTTTTCTCTGTTAAAATCATTTCCAGAATAAACATCATACGATAAATAAAATCCCTTCATGGTTTGTTTCTTTTGTTAGCTATTTTATTTTTGCACCAAAATGAGGTATTGTGATGTTATCAGGAAACACAAGCTGATCCCAGTGTTTCCTAGTAATTTCGAAGAGTGGCCCAGCTGTTACTCCCCCCATACACCGGCAATCCGAGATGCACGGCTGGGTTTTTTAAAGGGAAACTCCACTTTCCTGGGAACAAAATCAGCAAATTAAAATAATAATAATAATAATCTAGCACATACAATTGCTACACAAATCATCTTGGAATTATATGTTATTAAAATTTCCCTTTTTCAATCTGCAGCGCTGTCATTTTCTGTAAAATGCAATATGGCAACCTGGAGGCATCTATACACAGATGGGCCCGGTTTCACAAAGCACTTGCGCCGACGTATCTCCAGATACGCCGCGTGAGTGCAAATATGTGCCGTCGTATCTGTGCGCTGTACCCACAAACTAAGATAAAAACTGACTTAATCCCGCCGGCGTAGGGTGGGCGCACATTTACGCTGGCCGCATGGTAGCGCTGCCATTGATTAGCCATTCAAATATGCAAATTAGGAAAATACGGCAATTCACGAACCTGCGCCTGCATCGACGCAGGCTATGAGATGTGCGCGTAAGTTGTACGTCCGGCGTAAAGTTAAGCCCCATAAAGGAGGTGTAACTCAGCAGCAGACATGTAAAGGTCAGCATCAGGGAACAGAAGCCGGCGTTTTTTTCGTACTTTACGTTGGACGTGTGTCTGGATGGGCGTAGATTACGTTCATGGCGTAGGCAGTGATCCGGCGGATCTTAGGTAGTTGCTCCGACGTGGTTATGAGCATGCGCACGGGGATGCGTCCACGACACGACGCATGTGCAGTTCGTTCAACGTACTTGTCTGCCTCTCAAACCATCATTTGCATGGAGTCACGCCTCATTTGCATGGCTCACGCCGACTTCCACCTACGCCGACTTACGCCTTCGAAACCCAGCGCAGTTTTGGCAGCATTGGCTTTGTGAATTTCATGTTTGCCTCTCTGCGCTGCGTCGGCGTAGCGTACATTGAGATGCACTACGGCGGCGTATTCGAACACCCCCCATTTCTTGTGAATTCGAACACCCCCCATTTCCTGCTAGTGAGATTGGCTCACTGATTTTCCCAGAAGTCTGCACTAGACATGTGCAATTTGTTTAGTTGCAAATTCATTTTACGAATATTTCAATTTCCGAGTTTTCAAAAATTCGAAATTTCTGAAATTTGGAATTTCTGAAATTTGAAAATTTGAACATTTTTAATTTCGTCAAATTGAAATTTCAGAAATTCAAAGTTAGGAAATTCAAAATTTTGTAAATTAGATATTTCGTAAATTCAAAATTTTTGAAAATTCAAAATTTCAGAAATTCAAAAATTAAGAATTTCGGAATATCTAAATTTTGCAAATTCCAGAATTCGAAATTTTGAAATCAAGAAATTCACAATTTCGAAAATTCGAAATTCAAAAGTTCGGAAATTCCAAAATCACAAATTCGAAATCCGGAAATTCCAAAATTCAGAATTCCAAATTTCGAAAATCTGAAAATTCTGATTTTTTCTTTTCCGAATTTTCAAATTTCTCGAATTTCCGAAAAAAGCAGAAAAATTTATGAAACGAAAACGAACACATTTTTCGGCAGTGCACATGTCTAGTCTGCACTAAGATACATGTCAGATTCTGGGCATCCCCTGCAACAAAAAATTAATCCAAGGGTGGCACCATCCGAATGGAACTTCCCCTAGTACGTGTTGTACGTCACTGCGCTTTGCTAGAGAATTTTTTTACGATCGTGTGTAGGCAAGGTCGTTTTAATGATCGGGTTGAAAAAAACATTGTTTTTCTAGACCATTAAAAGCGTTTTTTTTTTTACAACCCGAAAAACGGTCATGTGTACGCGGCATAAGACTAAAACTAAATCTAAATTTGCTGCCAAATAACACTGCAAGTAAGATTTCCATTTATTTTTCAAGGTTTTCATTTCTTCTATAATCAGCTTACCCCCCCTGACATCTGTCTCTGCTTTCCTGGTTTAAAGTGACTCTTATCCCTTGCATAGCCCTATGGAGCATCTGTGCAAAAATACATAGGAAATACTATACTTAGGAATGTTTCCTTGGTTAATTAGAATGCATTATTTAAAAAAAGTTAGAGCATACTACTTCAATTCTATATTTTTCTAATTATTTATGTATTTATTTAATACTGTAATTGTGTGTGAAAATTACACTATTAAACAGACACATTTTGCAATGTTCAGGCTACAGAGGCGACTTATTTTTGTGAAGAAACCTTTAGCCAGTATCTGACTACTAGGGATGAGCCCGAATATAAGTTTGACTCGAACATCGGATGTTTGCCTGTTCGCCGAACAGCGAACATTATGCGGTGTTCACGGCAAATTCGAAAGCTGCGGAACACTGTTAAAGTCTATGGGACACTAACATGAAAAACAAAAAGTGCTAATTTTAAAGGCTTATATGCAAGTTATTATCATAAAAAGTTTTTGGGGACCCGTGCCCTGCCCCAGGGGATATGTATCAATGCAAAAAAAGTTTTAAAAACAGCCCTTTTTTTCAGGAGCAGTGATCTTAAAAATGCTTAAAGTGAAACAATAAAAATCAAACATTCCTTTAACCACGTGCCGACCGCCACACGCCTATTTACTTCGACAGAATGGCACGGGTAGGCAGATTGGCGTACAGGTACGTCCATTTGAATCTGCCGCCCAGATTCCCGATGTTCCCGGGAGTCCCGTGATTGCGGTCGGCAAGAGCAGAACAGGGGAATTCCTTTGTAAACAAGGCATTCCCCTATTCTGCCTAGTGACACTGTCACTGATGGCTGTTCCCCCGTGATTGGGAACGATCATCAGTGACGTGTCACGTGTAGCCATGCCCCCTAACAGTAAGAATCACTTCCTAGGGAACACTTAACCTCTGCAGCGCCTTCTAGTGGTTAACCCCTTGACCGCCAGTGTCATTTTTACAGTAATCAGTGCATTTTTATAGCACTGATCGCTGTAAAAATGACAATAGTCCCAAAATGGTGTCAAAAGTGTCTGATGTGTCCACAATAATGTCGCAGTCATGCTAAAAATCGCTGATCGCCGCCATAAGGGGAAGACTAACCCATACAGGGTTTTTGTGGGAACATGCCACTTTGCAGACGTATATCGGCGTGAGCCGTTTGGCAAGTGGTTCATTTAAAATGGTTTGTTACAAAATAGTACACGGATACTCTGTACTTAAAGTGTGTGTAAGCCCTAACTTAATTACTCTAAAGTAGATCTCTATGCAAAATCAACTAGTCTTAGAAATGCTCCTTCCCTCCTCCTAACACCTATTCTTACTAACCCGTGTAAGAAAGATCTGTATTCTTTCTTATTTTCAGACTGTTCTGGACCAGGCATGTGATCCAACTCCCCTCTATCAGCTAGTGGCAGCTGCAAGGGAGAGGAGAGAGTGCCAACAACGGATGGACCATAGGAGCCTCTGGGCGATATGACAGGTTCTAGCTTTCACAGCCATTGTTGAGCACCTCCCCCTTCTCCCCTGCAACTGGCAAGGGCTGAAACAGGTGACCACGTGACCGGATTGGAGCAGCCTGAAAATAGGTAAGTATATACATCTTTCTTACACAGGTTAGTCAGAATAGGTGCTAGGAGGGCAGAGGGAGCATTTTTTAATTGGTTATAATCCTCAAACATGAAATGTGAACAAAGCAAAAAAGTAATTAAAATTACTTTTGCTATTCCTTTTAACATGTTAAAACGTATATGCAAGTTTAGCAATTCCATTCAAATCTACTTTAATTTACAGATTAAAATGGGCAAGGTGTAATTGAGGTTAATGGAAAAAATAACCAAAAAATATTTTGTTACTCATCATAACTAGACAGCAATTTGAAATGATCCTTTTTTTTATATATTATTTAGGTCAGACAAGGCATGTCCATACATATGTAGCCAGGGGCTGCTATTGTATTTATTATTTTTGAATGGTTTATTGTTTTGTAGGCCATAGTGGTGGGGCCCGTGATGTGCACACACCCTAAAGGTGGGTGCCGCACCTGGAACCAGGAACCCACGAAGAACCCCGAACAATGGCCTCCGCCACAGAAATACCCCAGCATGCCCCACAAGGGAAAACTCCTCCAATTGGTTGCTGGGAAGAAGCGGCTCCGCCTGGACCCCCTCTGGCGCCACCTGCCGCCCAGAGATGAGACCGCATCTCTGGGGCACAGACTGACCCACAGGACAACCCAGACCTGGCGACAGCCAAATTTGACAAATCAAAGAATGAGAGCAACATAACTCTCTCATTCCCCCACCAAACTTAAACATAGCACCTGTACGAAAGTACACAGGCGCTACAGTTATAAGGTACACACCCTTGTATATCAGTGTCAAATGATATTTTCTGTCAAACATAAGTTGTGTTCATTCATATCTTTTCTTGTGTTCATTCTTTATCTCAGTAAACATATCTGAGTAGGTTCAGTGATACTGTGTGAGTTTCTCATTACAATACTAACGCAACATTTCAGAAGGGAACCCAAGGTGTCAGAGGTAAGAGAGGATTTGCAGAGTCAGGGTGGCCAGTGGGGTATAGAGTCTATCAGCCGCCCCCCACGGGGGGGTACCACTACACATAAAGAAAATTATACAGTGAAAATTTGGTCAGTAATACAATAATCACATAAAGATGAACATATTTGCGTGTACCAATAGCTCCAACTTAGTCAAAGCAGGGCCAACCTAGGAGAAACAAAGCCTGCATAGCACATAAAGAGTATAAGCTTGTATGTATTTGGAACAGCATTTAACTTTACTTTATATTAATATCTCTAATGATGTGAATAAAATAAACGATATTTTCAAAAGTTTTGGGACGCTTGCCTTTACATTCACATGAACTTTACTGGCATCCCAGTCTTCGTCCATAGGGTTCAATATTGAGTTGGCCCACCCATTGCAGCTATAACAGCTTCAACTCTTCTAGGAAGAGAAAATATGTTATTTTATATAATTTTATGATAGGTGTCTTAAAAGTCCTGTAGTTTTTCTTTGTTGGGTTTAAAAAAATAAAAGATAATCTAACAGGCAGGAAATTAAATGTCTGCCGTTTTGGAGATAACAAAGAAAAGGAAGTCAAGTGTGCAATACGTGGTGAGATAATCATTTTTGGCGCCAACACTTAATGAAATGCCGAGGAGGTCAGGAAAAGAAAAATAAGGATTGGAGGGGAACAGGGAGGTGGAGGGGTATGCACCACCACAGGAGTCCAGGAACTTGGATCGTTAAAGGGTCACTAAAGGAAAAACATTTTTTTGCTGAAATTACTGTTTATTGGGTATAGAGACATAAAAGTTAACTGATTGCTTTTGATTAAATTAAATGATTAAAAATTGAATTTAATCTATCATATAATGTGCCTCTAGTTTCACTTTCTGTTTTAAAGGACATACATGAAGTTCCGGGTGAGAGGTGAGTCGGGAAGACTCACAGAACAAAAACAAACAAATCCAGGGCAGTGTTTTGTTTTTAAAATGAATCTGATTGGTTCTGAGGAGTTTTAGACACACAGTAAGGACAGCTTAGACCACTGTGAAAATCTCCCAGTATTATGGTTATAAGGAAACAGGCAAGCAGGAAGTGTGGAGATCACAGCAGAATTACAGCTAAGCAAAAACTAACAATGAGGACATGAAACCAGTACTGCAGCAAGGTAAAGGAAGCTATTTAGCTAAAAAAAAAATTCCTTTAGTGACCCTAATCTAATGCCGCGTACACACGATCATTTTTCGGCTTGTAAAAAATGAAGTTTTTTTAAAATGTCATGGAAAACGATTGTGTGTGGGCTTCACAGCATTTTTCGGGTTCTGAAAAACGACAAAAAAAAATTGGAACATGCTTTATTTTTTCACAACCTTTTAAACAATGTCATTTTTCAGGTTGTAAAAAATGATCGTGCGTGGGCTTAAGACCACTTAAGACCCGGACCAACATGCAGGTAAAGGACCAGGCCCCTTTTTGCGATTCGGCACCGCGTCGCTTTAACTGACAATTGCGCGGTCGTACGACATGGCTTCCAAACAAAATTGGCGTCCTTTTTTCCCCACAAATAGAGCTTTCTTTTGGTGGTATTTGATCACCTCTGCGGTTTTTATTTTTTGCGCTATGAATAAAAATAGAGCGACAATTTTTTACATTTTTTGCTATAATAAATATCCCCCAAAAATATATAAAAAAAAAATGTTTCCTTAGTTTAGGCCGATACGTATTCTTCTACATATGTTTGGTAAAAAAAAATCGCAATAAGCGTTTATCGATTGGTTTGCGCAAAATTTATAGCGTTTACAAAATAGGGGATAGTTTTATAGCATTTTTATTATTTTTTTTTATTTATTTTTTACTAATGGCGGCGATCAGACATTTCATGACTGCGACATTATGGCGGACACATCGGACAATTTTGACACATTTTTGGGACCATTGTCATTTTCACAGCAAAAAATGCTATAAAAATGCATTGTTTACTGTAAAAATGACAATTGCAGTTTGGGAGTTAACCACTAGGGGGCGCTGAAGGGGTTAAGTGTGACCACCTTCCCTACTAACAGAATAGCGATCTGCCTTGTTTACATAGGCAGACCGCTGTTCTGCCTCTCTCTAGAATGATTGGTGGGTCCTGGCAGATATTGAGTCTGCCGGACCCGCTGATTGGCTCCCGCTGTGTCTAATCACAGCGGGAGCGGGTCGTCGGCGGCGGAGCGCGAGCTCCCTACACCCGGGAGTACAAATTCACAGACCTGTACGTGATTTTGCACAGGGAAGCCACCTTGCCGCCATATCTATAGTGTACGGATCGGCAAACAGTTAAGAAAGACATGCTTTGTGTAGTCTCTTGGGGCAGATCCACAAAGATCTGCCCCGGCGCATCGTATCTGAGATACGCTACGCCGCCGTACCTTACCTGGCTTTGGTTCGAATCCATAAAGATTTTGCGCCCGTAAGTTACGGCGGCGTAGTGTATCTCAAGAGGCGTAACGGCGCGGAATTCAAATTGGGCGGGTAGGGGGCGTGTTTCATTTAAATGAAGCGCGTCTCCGCTCCGAACGAACTGCGCATGCGCCATCCCTAAATTTCCCGCTGTGCATTGCGCAAAATGACGACGCAAGGACGTAATTGGTTTTGACCTGGACGTAAATTACGTCCATCCCGATTCACGAAACAACTTACGCAAAAAAAAAAATGTTTTAATTATACGCGGGAACGACGGCCATACTTAACATTGAGTACGCCACGACATAGCAGCTTTAACTATACGCCGAAAAAAGCCGACTAGAGACGACGTAAAGGAATGCGCCGGCCGCTAGTACGTTCGTGGATCGTCGGAAATAGCTAATTTGCATACTCGACGCGGAAAACGAAGAGAACGCCACCCAGCGGACGCCGAAGTATTGCATCTTAGATCCGAAGGCGTACGAAGACGTACACCTGTCGGATCTAACCCAGATGCCGTTGTATCTTGTTTTGAGGATTCAAAACAACGATACGACGCGGGAAATTTGAAAGTACGCCGGCGTATCAGTAGATACGCCGGCGTACTCTCTCTGTGGATCTGCCCCTCTTGTCTACAGGAGCTGCACTAATGCCCTGTATTTGTTTTTCGTTGTTGCAATGCTGTTTGACGTGGATTAGAAGAAGATCTGTTTTTTATTGCTTCTTCCTGATAAAGTCATCTTGAAGGAATGTTTGTGGGGTCTCCTGTAATCCTCACTGTAAACCACCTGCCACAAGCAAAGTTATTTTTTAACATAACATTGTAAATCTCATCATGGTTATTTTTGGTTACGCAAACAGCCAGAGATGTATAATTTTACGTTTCTTTCTGAGGGCTGTAGATTCCACACATAAATACACACATAAATTATTTAGAAGGATGTGTGGGAAGTGTTTAGAGAACAGTCACTGCAAAAAAAATAAAAAATAGCGTGCCATGTTTACTGAGCCTACTGACCATTAATTAAACAGTTATACCTCTACAGTATAAACAGTGACTTGCATATTTTTTATAGGCTAGGGACCAGATGGCTTCAATAAGCCCAGTTTCTAGTTTTCAAATTTCCATGTACAGTAAAACCTTGGATTGCGAGTATAACTTGTTCCAGAAACATGCTTGTAATCCAAAGCACTTGTATATCAAAGCAAATTTCCCCATAGGAAATAATGGAAACGCAAATGATTCGTTCCACAACCATTTATTCAGAGGTCCTTCAGTTTATAGTCCATATAAAAAGATTACAGTAATGTGACCAGGTTGTGTAACCATAAAATGGCCTGTGACAGACCTAGCCGGGACAGAGGCTTTTGGAGAGGACTGAATGCGAGACTCTTGCCTTCCGATTATGGGTCAGGGACTCAAATCAGGAAGGCGGATGGGTTATCCCGGAAGACGGACCTGGAACCTTAAGACTACTTTTCCAACATCCACAAATTGACCCGTTCGGGGTCCCACTGTGGCTGTTGGACTATTTCCCAGGGGGAATATTGTCATGAACCTTGGAATACTGAAGTATTTCTCCTTTGAATCTGTTACACAGTGGAGGGGTCTTCTGCCATGTCCTAAGGCTAACCCCCCCCCCCCCTCCAGACGGCTCCATGGTCTGGAAGAAAAGCATTGTTCTGTGTTTGACTGTTTATGTACTTTAATTACCCCCCTGGGGCTTCTGTGTCATTACACATATCAGTCCTCCCATTCAAACTATCGGACCAATCCCTGCTGACCCTGTTTCAAGTCCTCATTTGCATGGCCAAGAGTAGGGATGAGCTTCATGTTTGAGTCAAACCCATGTTTGACTCGAACATCGTATGCGAATTACGAATGTTACGGGCCGTTCGCGCCAAATTCGAGTGGCGTGTCACGGCCCATAATTCACTGGGGCATCGCAGTGCATTGCTGGCTGATGATTGGCGAAGTATGCACTATGACCCGCATGCTTGGCCAATCACAGCGCACAAAAAAGAGAGCTGCTGCACAGGGGGTTTAGTACACGCCCCACACTATAAAGGGGCCGCCTGCAGGTCGGCCTTGTGTAGTGTGTTGCGGCGGTGGTTAGAGACAGAGGCAGGCTAGTCAGTTAAAGTTACAGTGTGTACGGGATATATATGCATCCCAGGTGTTGTACATATATTTATACACTGTATAGTTTAGCTAGATCAGCTCTTCCTAATTTAATGGCAGGCAGGTGTTTGTGCTAGCTGCAGTATTCTCAGGTGGTGTACTGCCTGTGTCCTCTGCAGTGTGCACCTAAAGCTACGTAGTGTGTGTACTGCCTGTGTCCTTTGCAGTGTGCACCTAAAGCTACGTGGTGTGTACTGCCCGTGTCCTCTGCAGATTGCACCTAAAGCTACGTAGTGTGTACTGCCTTTGTCCTCTGCAGTTTGCACCTAAAGCTACGTGGTATGTACTACCCGTGTCCTCTGCAGTTTGCACCTAAAGCTACGTGGTGTGTACTGCCTGTGTCCTCTGCAGTGTGCACCTGAAGCTACGTGGTGTGTACTGCCTGTGTCCTTTGCAGTTTGCACCTAAAGCTACATGGTGTGTACTGCCCGTGTCCTCTGCAGTTTGCACCTAAAGCTACGTGGTGTGTACTGCCCGTGTCCTCTGCAGTTTGCACCTAAAGCTACTTGGTGTGTACTGCCTGTGTCCTCGGCAGTTTGCACCTAAAGCTACTTAGTGTGTACTGCCCGTGTCCTCTGCAGTTTGCACCTAAAGCTACTTAGTGTGTACTGCCCGTGTCCTCTGCAGTTTTCACCTAAAGCTACGTAGTGTATACTGCCCGTGTCCTCTGCAGTTTTCACCTAAAGCTACGTAGTGTATACTGCCTGTGTCCTCTGCAGTGAAAAAAAACGTGCATGCTCAGAAGCAAGTTATGAGACGGGAGCACTTGTTCTGGTAAAACTAGCGTTTGTAATGGAGATAGCACATTCGTGACGCTGTAACAGAAAAGCACGAAGACTGAAAAGCGCGAATCGTCTCTCACCAAACTTTTACTAACACAAAAAGAGCAAAAGCAGCCCCAAGGGTGGCGCCATCTGAATGGAACTTCCCCTTTATAGTGCCGTCGTACGTGGTGTACGTCACCGCGCTTTGCTCGAGCATTTTTTTTTTCACGATCGTGTGTAGGCAAGGCAGGCGTGACAAGAATCACGTCGAGAAAAACGTCGTTTTTTTCTAAAACATTAAAAATGGTCACGTGTACAAGGTTTTAGGTACAATTTTGCACATACACCGTTTAGTTATTATTAACCTTAAAAGAGCAAAGTTTCCAAAACTCATTACACATTTGGCTGAGTTCCCGTCAGTGCCAGAATATGAACACCTTGTATGTGAGCTCCACTAGGATTAGAAAATAATTACTAAGCAAATCCTATCCAGGAAAATGTCAAATTCCTGCTCAAGGTCCTCAAAGCAAGTGCTGACGTATAGCAAAAAAAAGTGCTTTGACTACTACCCGTATGCCAACATATAATGGGATTTTTATTTTCTTTTGCTATAATTACACTCATTGGGAGCCTTTGCAGCAATTTTTTAAAGTATAGCTTAAGGTAAAACTATATTTTTTTTCAGATTTAGTTAGGGTGGTGAGGAGTTTGATCCACCCCTGTGTGTGGTTCTTTACTAATCCCTCATTACATTCTCAGAAAGTAAAACTTACAACCTTGTACAGTGGAACCTCGGTTTACGAGTAACGCGGTTAACAAGCGTTTTGAAGGACGAGTGTAACGCGACCCTTGCTCGCTCGCTTCCGCTCTCCCGACACTCCTCTGCTACTGTGTGATAGGTAGGGGGCGCTAGTGACACAAAAAATTTCTTTAAAGTGGTAGCAATTACAAATATATGTGATACCAATTAAAAATAAACAACAACTAATTGATCAGAGCTAATTAGCAAAGACACAGTTGAATCAATAATTGAAAAAATAAGATTCACAAGGGAACCTCTAATTGAAAAGAGATGTGCTCCCAACACCTTAAAACAAGAAATAATTCTTAAGTGATAATAATAATGTCCATATATATAGTGGTAGTGAGCCACTTAGATAACAATGGAGTGAATCTTGCAGTGGACCAGAAGAAAAAACGTGCAATCCTCTCATATACTGCAGTGCTTAAAAATCCTTCCACCAATTCCGCAGAAACGACACCCAAAAGTGAATAAATATATGCGCTTACCACAGCGCTTTGACTCCTTTAACTAAAAAGAAAGTCAAACACGCTTGTGCAGTTCTGAATGTCTGCAAACATATAATGCGTTCTCCAGTAGTTGACACAGGCAAATCTTCTCCCAATATTCTCAGAGATGAAATGAAAAACAGAAAAACTCCATAGTGCAACCGGTTTTTAATATAAAATAATAAAACAAAACATGGGCTAAATGGCCACTTACATTAAAAGGTGCCCATCCCGGCACTGGGTCTGCGGGCCTTTAAATGGGGAGGTGGAACCTCAATTTGCATGCGGTGTGTGTCTCCTCTTGCCTCGCCAGCTCACAAGAGTCGGATGATGGGGGAAGATAAAAAACGTGACTAGGCGGCGTAGCCTGGTCACGTTTTTTATCTTCCCCCATCATCCGACTCTTGTGAGCTGGCGAGGCAAGAGGAGACACACACCGCATGCAAATTGAGGTTCCACCTCCCCATTTAAAGGCCCGCAGACCCAGTGCCGGGATGGGCACCTTTTAATGTAAGTGGCCATTTGGCCCATGTTTTGTTTTATTATTTTATATTAAAAACCGGTTGCACTATGGAGTTTTTCTGTTTTTCATTTCATCTCTGAGAATATTGGGAGAAGATTTGCCTGTGTCAACTACTGGAGAACGCATTATATGTTTGCAGACATTCAGAACTGCACAAGCGTGTTTGACTTTCTTTTTAGTTAAAGGAGTCAAAGCGCTGTGGTAAGCGCATATATTTATTCACTTTTGGGTGTCGTTTCTGCGGAATTGGTGGAAGGATTTTTAAGCACTGCAGTATATGAGAGGATTGCACGTTTTTTCTTCTGGTCCACTGCAAGATTCACTCCATTGTTATCTAAGTGGCTCACTACCACTATATATATGGACATTATTATTATCACTTAAGAATTATTTCTTGTTTTAAGGTGTTGGGAGCACATCTCTTTTCAATTAGAGGTTCCCTTGTGAATCTTATTTTTTCAATTATTGATTCAACTGTGTCTTTGCTAATTAGCTCTGATCAATTAGTTGTTGTTTATTTTTAATTGGTATCACATATATTTGTAATTGCTACCACTTTAAAGAAATTTTTTGTGTCACTAGCGCCCCCTACCTATCACACATTCACTAAATTTAATGAGAGATTGTCCTCATATATTTTTAGGGGAGCAGCTTCTTAATATATATTCATATATATTTTTTTATTTTATTTAATACGTTTTTATGTTCCACTTACACTCTATTGGCGCGAAAATCAACTCTCAAGCTCCTCTGCTACTAGTGAGTCAGCTTGCAGATAGCAACGTCTGATGGTTCGCTCATCCAAGGCTCCGGGATCCGAACTACAGCTATGTGCTGTTCGGAATCCATTAGAACAAACACCAGGCAGGCTGTATGTAAGTTCAAACAGGAAGACCTTTATTGGAAGTACACAACACACTTTTATACAGAATTTGGAACATCCCGCCCCCAACAACCGCGTTCCTATTGGTCAATTGTAAAGTACATGCAGTCCTCCTTCAGGTCCTCCTTAGCCATGCAAATGAGGACTTGAAAATGAGTCAGCAGGGATTGGTCCGATAGCTTGATTAGAAGGACTGTTATGTGTAATGAGACAGAAGCCCCAGGGGGCAATCAATGTACACAACAGCCAGACGGGTAGACCAGACGCCCTGTCTCCTCATTATCTGCTATACACTACACAATCTCTTAAGCATAAACACAGAGCATCTTCACACACAATAGATTCAATTAGCATTTAGCAGTATGAAGGAGTCACATCTACAATTAACCCTTTGAGTTCAGAATCAGCAAACTTAAAATAGTCCTACAGATATCTCGGAATATAATGTGGATAATACATACATAATAATCCCATCTCAGGTAGTCCAAGATATCAATCTTCAGTTCATCCTATGCCCCTAGTGGTCATAGGATGATTTTAGACATAAGAGAATCTGAGTCTGTCACATTGAGCATTTTTTTTTTTAATTCTGACACGGTTTGCGAGTGTTGTCTCGCAAAATGAGCAGAATTCAAGCTAATGGGGTGTGCAGTACCACATTCGGCCAGAGGTGCAGGGGGCGCCGGAGCCGAGCAGAGCCGTTTGGAGCCGTTCAAAATGCTCGGAAGCCTTTCCAAGGGTTTCCGAGGTCAGCCGAGCTGTCCTCGGGCCTTTCCGAGTGTTTCCGAGGCTCTCTGGCGCCCCCCATCTCTGGCCACATGCGGTATTTCATGCTATTGAAGTCAATGCGGCACAAATTATTTTTGTTTCCATTGACTTCTATCAACTTGCTTTGATATACGAGTGCTTTGGATTATGAGAATTCTCCTGGAACGGATTATGCTCATAATCTAAGGTTCCACTGTAGTTAGTTTGTGAAGACCTTTTCAAATATAGGCAGCACATTTGTATTGTGCAACCCACTGGCACCAAGCCAGTCATTAAGTACTTGCCGTCTGTATAACTTACATATACAGCGGCACGGCGGCTCTGCTGCGCAGGATTAAGTACCTAGTACGTGATACTGCACTTCCAGGTATGGGGCGCATATGGTGGACTGATCGGCGAGTACGGTGGACTCGATGTCTGCCAGCACCCGCTAATGCTTCAGTACAGAGGCAGAACAGCAATCTGCCTATGTAAACAAGGGGACATTGATTCATGTCTTCCTTTAGTAAAAGCACCTCCCCTACTACACTGAAACACTGGCTAGGCACCAGTGAGGGTCGGTGTAAATTTTTTGGGGGGCGGCAAACAATATGCCACCCCCCAGCCCAACTCAACCCACCCCCTGGTCGGTAGCACTTACCCCATCACCGGCGGCTTCCCCTGCTCGGCGGCCTCCTTTTCTCCTGCTCTCCACGGGTCATCACAGCGGCGGCTACTGTTTCCTCCCTCCTCCTCGGCGGCCAATCGGGAGTCTTCTCTTTTTGGTCAATCGGAAAATGGGTCTCCCACCTGCTTCTTATTGGCCGGATTGAGGATCAGTCTTTTAACAGGAAATATTTATTCGTTATTGTAACACACCTGGGTGGGATCAGAGTGCATTCTCTGTGACCCGAGCCCACCCTATTTTCAAGCCTATTAGAGCCTCTGGCTCTAATCAGGTGCTTAAAAAAAAAACTGTGAAAGGGGCCGGACACATGAATGGGGGTGGTCCCGCATTTTGCAGGTCTGTCCCGGGCACCTTCATTTAGGACAATACAGTGTCCCGGAATTAAACTGACACAGCCACTCCCCCGGACCAATCTGATGCCCCCAAAAAAGGCCGCGCCGCATCACCGCTTTACTCACTGACAGTACTTGTCCTGGCCGGGAATTCCTGGAGGAGCACAATCCCCCTGCCCCCTGCTTGTGATTGGAGAAATCATAAATCCCGCCTCTTGTGTCCAATCACTGTGCTGTGTTTCATTACAGCACAAGCAGATTTTTGGGAAGGGGGGTGTCCCTGAATGGTAGTTTGGAAATGTGGTCACCCTACCCTTGGGAGATGTGTTTATACTGGTAACAATGTGTATTGTTCTTTGGGAGTTTGGTGACAGCAATTCTGACCTGAAGTGGGAATATCTGATTAATCATAACAACGTCTGGGTTGCAGGGACGTGCGGTGACTGGTGAGGCACTGGCTAGTATCAGAGACAGATACACACAGGTTACGTTAGAGCGAGAGCAATAATTCTAGCACTAGACCTCCTCTGTAACTCTAAACATGTAACCTGTAAAAAAAAATTGAAGCGTCTCCTATGGAGATTTATAAGTACTGAAGTTTGGCGCAATTTTAACCACTTAAGCGGAGCTCCGCTGAACAAAAAAATGATTAAAAGCCAGCAGCTACAAATACTGCAGCTGCTGACCTTTAATATTAGGACACTCACCTGTCCTGGAGTCCAGCGCCGTCCGCAGCAGAGGACGAGCAGTCGTTCGTCACTCTGCTGCCCCCCCCCGCCATCCGCGGTGAGGGAACCAGGAAGTGAAGCGCTCCGGCTTCACTGCCCCGTTCCCTACGGCGCATGCGCGAGTCGCGCTACTCCTGACGATTGGCTCCCGCTGTGTGCTGGGAGCCGAGTGTTGCCAGAACACAACGGGGGGGGGGGGGGGGGGACAGGAGGTGACGTCATGCCGCAGTCTGCCCGAGACTGCGTGGCCGGAAGTGGGTGCAAATACCTGTCTTTAGACAGGTATCTGCACCCCCCTGAAAGGTGTCAAATGTGACACCGGAGAAGGGGAGGGTTCTGATCAGCGGGAGTTCCACTTTAGGGTGGAGCTCCGCTTTAAGGACAGGGCCTATTTTTTAAACTTGTTGTTTACAAGTTAAAATCATTTTTTTTTTTCTAACACCCCCCAGAGAATCGAATGTTAGTCGCTGCAATACTTTCTGTCACACCGTATATGCGCAGCGTTCTTACAAGCGTACTTTTTTGGGGGAAAAATCCACATTTTTTTATTAAAAAATAAGACAACAGTAAAGTTAGCCCAATTTTTTTTTTTATCGTGAAAGATGATGTGATGTCCCATAGGGGACAGCGGAGCAGAGACAGGGCGGTCCCTGCACTGTGTGCGGGGACCGCCCTATCCGCCGACAGCTCAGCGGGGATCCCCGCTGAGCTTTGGCGGACACACGGAGCGGACCCAGAAACGGTCCGCTCCGTGTGAAAGAGCCCTAAATTGATTGCTTCTGATCAGGATGTACCCGCCCTATTTGGACTGCTTACTTTGATATAATTATTAGTTTTTAAATCAAACATGTATGCTTTGATAAAGGCTTCTTAGCCGAAACGCACCAGCATATAGCCTGTACCCGTGTACCCATGTAACCAATAAAGGACTTTTTTTTTCAAGAGCATCTGAGCTGCCAGCCCTTTTTGATTCAAAAATCGAGTAAATTGATACCCAACATGTCACGCTTCAAAGTTGCGCCGGCTCGTGGAATGGCGACTACATTTTTTCCCTTAAAAATCTCCATAGACGACATTTAAAAAAATTCTACAAGTTGCATGTTTTGAGTTACAGAGAAGGTCTAGAGCTAGAATTATTTCTCTCACTCTACCGATCGCAGTGATATCTCATATGTGTGGTTTGAACACCGTTTTCATATGCAGGCACTACTCACGTATGCGTTCACTTCTGCACTTGAGCTCGTCGGGACGGGGCGCGTTAAAAAAAAATGTTTTATTATTCATTTTACTTTTTATTTTTACACTGTTCTTTTACGGAAAAAATGGTGTTACTTTTATTCCTATCACAAGGAATGTAATCATCCTTGTAAAAGCATGACATGACCTCCTAAATATGAGATCTGGGGTCCAAAAGAACTTAGATCTCATATTTACACTAAAATGCAATAAAAAAATATATTTTGTGAAAAAAAAAAATGTCCCTTTAAGAGCTATGGACGGAAGTGACGGTTTGACATCACTTCCGCCCTGCAATGGTATGAAGCTGGGTGGGGGCCATCTTCTCCTCATTCAGCTCCATGCCAAGCAGGGAAAAGGACCTGATCGCCGGTAAGCAGCAAAGAGCACCAGAGCGTGGCAGGAGGGGGGCCCTCCCCCTGCCACCGATAAAAGTGATCTTGCAGCGAATCTGCAGCTGAGACCACTTTTATCTGAAAACTAACCACCCACTGAAGAAGTGGATACCAGTGTAATGGCAGCTAGCTGCTGCCATAACAATGATATTCCACTTCAAAGAGCCGCCATATAATGACCGAGGGCGGTCCGTAAGTGGTTAAAGCATGACATGTTAAGTATCTATTTACTCTGCGTAACACCATCTTTCACATTATACAAAAAAGGCTGCGCAAGGAGCCCCATATCTCTGGAATCATAGGTCGTAGGAGCCCCACATTTTTACCAATGGTGGGGTAGGCTACATACCCCCCAACATTTGGGGTTTCTATGACTCAAGGTCGCCAAGCTATGACCCTCAAAGCTTGTTTTTTTTTATGTGTTCATGGCAGGTGAGGCCCTGCCTCACCTGACTGCACGTCCCTGCTGGGTGGGCATTGAGTCACCTAGGCTTGCTTAAGTGCTGCTTTAATTTGCATGTTAATTATATCATTGTAAGCTAGTAGTTGCTAGAAGAGGGGGGAGTAGCCATGAGTCTGCCCTACCTCCTTATCTAACCCATCATGTGATGTTTTGGGTAAACATTTGGGTTATTGTGTATGTGGGGGACTGACATACTTTTCAAGTGTATAAAAAGCCTGTATCCTTGTCCAATAAAACATTCCATGTTCCAGTTTGTAACTGAACTAATTTCGCCTGGTTCTTGGTTACAATATGTGGCTGTAATATCTGATATTGTTTTCAATTTCTTTTTATTGATCTTTTTTCCCCAAATACAAAAAAAACTTTACATTTATTCAAGACTCATTTACAATATACATCGTTCCCAATAATTGTTCAATATACAGAATCTTGATGAGTATCTATTAGTTACTTTATCATTAAAACAAAGTACCTTTCATCATTTATCTACACATGTTCCTAATATCTTCCATATCCAGTCATCCTCGCATCCATTCATGCAGAAAAAAAAAGGAAAGAAGGAATTTACCCCCATCTCTCCCTCATTTCTCTCCCATATTCCCGCTTCATTTACATTTCCTCTTCATATTTCTTCTGATTTTTATTTATATATATTCTTTCATCCCTTCCGAGAGCCGAAATTCATCCCATTTTTGCCACATTACTGGCATTTGACTATTTATGTATCCTTCTTCTCTTATCTGCTTTTCCATATATTGTATTTAGTTAATTTCACATATCCAGTCTGCTATATTTGGACTTTTATATCTGATATTGGAAGGTCCAGACTAAAGGAAGCAGTGTACTGACGGAAGCACTCAGCCGAGTGTGGGAAGAGTGTGAAAGCATGTGGAGAGTCAATCCCATAACCAGATAATGGTGCTCTGCTCAATTCCTCCTTAAATGGCTTGCCTTCTCCAGAGGGAATATCTCCATACAGCTTTTTGTTGCTGTTCTGAACAAAACATTTTCATTATGACTATATGTAAAATGCTGTGTAAATTGTCAGCACTATAATAGTACCTGTAAGAAAAAAATAAAAATAAGCAGTGCTTTTAAATCCTTAACTCTTAATTATAATTATAATGCATTAACAGGTTAAAAAGAAGCGGTCCCAGAACTGAACCTTGGGATACACCACTTAACTACTTGCCGACCTACCGCCGTCATTTTACGGCGGCAGGTCGGCTCCCCTGCGCGAGAGCCCGTAGCTATACATTGGCTCTCGTGCAGGCCACTAGGGGAATGTCCCCCGCTCGCCCCCGACTCCCGTGCATGTGCCCGGCGGGCACTATCGCCGCCAGGCACAGGCGATTGCTCGTTACAGAGCGGGGACCGGGAGCTGTGTGTGTGTAAACACACAGCTCCCGGTCCTGTCAGGGGGGAAATGCTGATCTTCTGTTCATACAATGTATGAACAGAAGATCAGTCATTTCCCCTAGTGAGGCCACACCCCCCTACAGTTAGAACACACCCAGGTAACATACTTAACCCCTTCCCAGCCCCCTAGTGTTAACCCCTTCACTGCCAGTGGCATTTTTATAATAATCCAATGCATTTTTATAGCACTGATCGCTATAAAAATGCCAATGGTCTCAAAAATGTGTCAAAAGTGTCCGAAGTGTCCGCCATAATGTCGCAGTACCGAAAAAAAATCGCTGATCGCCGCCATTACTAGTAAAAAAAAAATATTAATAAAAATGCCATAAAAATACCCCCCTTTTTTACGAAAAATATGTAGAAGAATACGTATCGGTCTAAACTGAGGAATTTTTTTTTTTATATATATTTTTGGGGGATATTTATAATTGCAAAAGGTAATTTTTTCAAAATTGTCGCTCTATTTTTGTTTATAGCGCAAAAACTAAAAATCGCAGAGGTGATAAAATACCACCAAAAGAAAGCTCTATTTGTGGGAAAAAAAGGACGCCAATTTTGTTTGGGAGCCACGTCGCACGATCGCGCAATTGTCAGTTAAATCGACGCAGTGCCGAATCGCAAAAAGTGCTCTGGTCTTTGACCGGCAATATGGTCCGGGGGTTAAGTGGTTAAAGCTTTAAATAATTCACAGTAGGAACCACTAAGCGTGACTCTGAATGCACCATTCATGTCTGAATCCACAATTTAAGCCAGTTTTCTATCCATCTATTGACTAAATTTCCTGACTGGACAGATGTTATTATTCATATTAGCCATCTGTGGGGAACCAGGTCAAATGGTTTAACAGAGTTCAAATATATCTACATCCACAGCCACCACCCCTTTGTTAAAGCTTTTGCTCACTTCATCAGAAAACAAAAGTTGATTTGTTTGACAGCTTTGGTCTTTTGCTGGACATTGTTTTTTATACTTCTGGCAGATGCTTTTGTATTTGGCCCATTACCAATGCCTCAAATATCTTTCCTACAAAAAGAAAGTAAATTTACTGCCAAGTGTCTTTTGCTGAGAAGTTGTCTGTCTGTTGATTTTTTTTTAAATAATTTTACAATCTGAGGTCCGTATTTACTGGTTTTACAATCTGAGGTCTGTAGTTACTGGTTTTACAATCTGAGGTCCGTATTTACTGGTTTTACAATCTGAGGTCTGTAGTTACTGGTTGAAGACTGAGTTGGGGCCTTCATCACCATCCGTCTTCTACATACAATGCAGTTTTCAGGGCCGTCTTAATGGCATCATGGGCCCCTGGGCAAAGTAATGCTCTGGGGCCCCTACAATGGAGGCAACGCAGGTAAACAGACATCAAATAGGTAGGAGGCAGACAAGTGGGTGCCTTCCACCTTTTGGGTGGAGCTCCGCATTAACTACATGAACAATCATTCTGTACAGCAAAGAAACAGGAGGAAAATACTACATACATAAAGTAACAAAGCTGTCCTGTGCATATAATATATCTGCTAGATCAGGGGTCAAGTCCTGGGGAAAAAAAGTGTGGGAACTCCTACGCAAGATCCACTCCCCCACCAAAAAAAAGAAATGATACGCTCATATGCATAATTACTAAACCTCATGGTTTTTTTTTTTCGATCCACTGTACCTTAGTAATCCTTTATGTTACTGGCCGCTTCCTGTATATGGATTCATCAGGTAGTGTGCGGGTATTCCGTCACTTCCTCGATGCCGCAATGTCTCCTGGGAGCTCTTGTCATTGTTCCCAGGAGACATTGCGGGATTTAGAAAGAACTGACTAGGGTTGCCACCTGTCCAGGATTCACCCGGACAGTTCGGGTTTGGGATCTTGTGTCCAGGTTTCAGTCTGCCTGAAAGCCGGACACATTATTTAGACTGGGCTGTGGCTCCCCAAGTAACTGAGGTAGTCACACAAAAATCTGTTGCCATTCGGGAGATGCGGGCCGCTGTCTGGGGGCAGGTTTGGCATCACTGAGGGGGAGCCACGATGTCAGCAAGAGCAGTTTGGCCACACCCACAGTTTGTCGCAGCGCGCTGCAATACCACTGTCCTTGAGGCACCCAAAGGTGCCCCAGGTCTTTTATTATCCGATTGTGTATACTACGAAAAAAAATGTGCCCTGTGCCGCTAAAGTGTTCGGGTTTGGCTCGAAGAAAAGGTGGCAACCCTAGAACTGACAGTGACTCGAGCCGGGCATCGCCGCTTAGTGAAGGATTGGCTCGGGCGGCTGCTCTCGGCTGCTCTAGTCCTGCAAAGGGAACTGCGTTCCTGCTGTGAAAAAAGTGCAGGGACGCCGTTCCCACAGGTCTTGAGCCCTGTGCTAGATTGATGCCTCCCCAGCACTCTGACCCCTCTACACCCCAGATATCTCCCCAGCCCCATTGGGTCCCCAAATTTCTGGGCAGCGTGGGCTCAAGAACCAGCTGCTTTGGGGAAAGTTTAGGGGCCCCCCATGCAGCTGGGGCCCCTGGATGGTGCTCAGGTGTGCCCACTCATTAAGACGGCCCTGGCAGTTTTAACATCTTTACCCCAGAATTTTGACAACTCGCACTTTCAGCCACGAAAATCAAAGGATTTACCACTTATGCCTCGTACACACAAAAGTTTTTTTTCGGCAGGAAAAAAAACAACGTTTTTCCCGACGGGATTCCTCTCAAGCATGCCTTGCATACAGACGTTCAGGCCACATACCACCCGTCCAAAGCGTTGTGACGTACACCAAGTACGACGGCACTATAAAGGGGAAGTTCCATTCCTTACCATGATAATTGGATAAGGGTGTTGGTGCTATCTGTTTGGTGGGATTTTTATTTTTCATTAAAACTGAAGAAGTGGCTTGGATAAGCTATAAATGTTTTCAAAGTTACAGAACAAGCCCAGTTGAATGTGACCAACTACTACTAGATGTACCAGGGTTGATTAGAAGCTGATTGACTACCATGACTCCACCAAATTTTTCACTCTCCAGTTTTAACAAATTAACCCCACCCACCCCCAACCCTACAAACACTGTAGCTGCTGATTTTTAATAAAAGGACACTCACTTGTGCAGCGCCATCCTCACTTAAACCAGTTCTTCACAAAGTCTCTGAGTCACCGGAACCAGTATGTTTCATTGCGGCTTCACGCCCCAATGCCAACTGTGCATGCGCAAGCCACATTGGGCTTTGTGAATGGGCCCACAGCCATCTGAAATCTGTGATGTGTCCTAGAAGGTTGCAAGTGGGAGGGAGGTTAATTTCCAATTGACCGATGTGGCAATCCAACTGGAAGTGGGAACGGGGGGCCAAATCCTCAAAAGAGATACGCAGGCGGAACTGCTGTTCAGCCTGCGTATCCCTGTGCCTATCTTTGGAACTGATCCTCAGAAGCAGTTTTCCAAAGATAGGCAGAAGATCCGACATCTGTAAGACACTTACACTGTCAGATCTTAGGATGCAGTACCGCATCCGCCGCTGGGGGCATTTCGAGTCGAAATGCCGCTTTGCGTATGCAAATGAGTACTTAGGCAGATCCACAAAGCTTTTTAGCTTTGTGTTTTCTGCGTAAGTTACGTTTTGCATGCGTAACATTAGGGATGCTTTTACAAGGTGTAAACTGTTTACACCTTGTAAAAACATACCTTTTTTTCGATCGCCGCTATTTTTTTAAAATTTCAAATTTTATTTTTCGCCGCGTAACTTTTTTTTTTCCCGACGCAACTTTATTGTCCCGTCGCAATCCACAAAGCCCGACGTAACGTAATTTTGCGCGCTGCCCGTCGGGAAAAATGACGTCACAAGCATGCGCAGAACGTCCGGCGCGGGAGCGCGCCTCATTTAAATTGTCATCGCCCCCTGGATGAGAAGACCGCCTTGCGACGGAGGCACTTAAGTTACACGGTCGAAAATTTCTAGGTAAGTGCTTTGTGGATCGGACACTTAGGTAGAAATTTTCCGCCAGTGTAACTTAACTGCTGAAAGTTAAGTTAGGCAGGTTTTTTGTGGATTTGCCCCGGGGATCCTGCCAAAATAGGGTACCCTCCAAAAAGTGACAAAATTTTACGAGGAGTGGCATAAAAAGGAAACTTCACCTTTAGGGTGAATTTCCACTTTACGGAATGGTTTGCCATAGACCTAAGCCTGAGCAAAAAATGATGATAATGATCAAAATGATGAATGGTAATAGTGATAATGCTAATACTAATATTAGAAAGTCATATCAAAAATAGTATCGATAGTAGTAATAATAGTGGTGGCAGCACTGATGTTACAAGTGCCAATACCAACATCACACCATAAGTATTGTTATTAGTGTTATAACATTTTATAAAAAGGCATGATGCAGAGACTGGCGCCAGTCTCTGCATCATGCCTTTTATAACATTTTTAACACTAATAACAATACTTATGGTGTGATGTTGGTATTAGCACTTGTAACATCAGTGCTGCCACTACTATTGTTACTACTATCGATACTATTTTTTATATGACTTTCTAATATTAGTATTAGCATTACCACTATTACCATTCATCATTTTGATCATTATCATCATTTTTTGCTTAGGCCCGCCACTGCTATTGTTGGTAGTCTTGCACTCCATGGTTAAGGAAATATATACAAAATAGTACATACAAACACTGCGCTACCTAAATCGATATATATAAGGCAGCCAGCACCACAAAATTAGATCAATTTTGCAGACAAACTAAACAAAAAAACATAAGTGCAGCGCTAAAAATATATATGTGAAGAGATGAGAAAGACTTCATAAAGGAGTCTTATTATCATATGACAGCAACACCAAAAGTGCCCAAATAGTCCATAGATAATAACATAGAAAAGTCTGTGTAGAAAATCAAAATAGTGAAAAGTGACTCTGTGTTGAAAGTTTGATAGTAGATCCACCACCAGATAATGAAGATGAGAGGCTTACCGGAAGGGATCAGACCCAAGTAAGTATATATTTATCAGGTCAAACAGGCTTTTGGGATACCGGTGTCCCGATTCCAAGGCAACTCGAATGCTGATTGCTGAACAGATGAAATGGAATCCTTAGGAACCCTACTGTATAAGCACTATAAGTTCGGCCACAGCACTGAAAGGCCTAACTCGTGGAGTTAATATGCAGAAATCTGGGGCACAACGCACTCAGGCGAGTGCGTTGTGCCCCAGATTTCTGCATACTAACTCCACGAGTCATACTTGGCCTTTCGGTGCCGTGGCAGAACTCATAGTGCTTATACAGTAGAGTTCCTAAGGATTCCATTATATGGACTATTTGGGCACTTTTGGTGTTTCTGTCCTATGATCATAAGACTCCTT
The DNA here is from genome assembly GCF_905171775.1 of Rana temporaria. Classification (NCBI taxonomy): domain Eukaryota; kingdom Metazoa; phylum Chordata; class Amphibia; order Anura; family Ranidae; genus Rana; species Rana temporaria. The sequence continues at coordinate 520,835,019 of NC_053490.1, forward strand.
TATGAAGTCTTTCTCATCTCTTCACATATATATTTTTAGTGCTGCACTTATGTTTTTTTGTTTAGTTTGTCTGCAAAATTGATCAAATTTTATCGTTGCACTCCATGGTTGCCTTTCAGTTTCATTTGCACTCCCGTGTCAGTACCATCATTATTATTATTATTATTACTACTACTACTACTACTACTACTACTATATATATATAAAAAATTGGTGGTAGGCACGCAAGACCACACACATCTAGTGGGAGGAGTCTGGGAGGCTCCCCGCGGCTCGTTGTCATGATGCATGGTCATGTGTGCTTATGGGTATATAAGGGAGGCTCTGCAATGTGCTCTGATGAAGAGGCTTGGAGCTTCGAAACGCATCAGCCGGTGGTGACCCCCTTCACTTTCTCCACGATTGATCGGAGTATCGTTCTAGGTCATCTCTTTGCAGCTTATGTCGATTAAGCTTTACTGCGATCTTTCTACTACACTTGTGAGTAGGCCCTGTTCATATTTTAATTTTATTGAAATCTTTTAACGGTAATACACTAGGCTGATGAGCCTTTGTTTTCTTCTTTTTGAAATAAGGGAGTTCACTCTGAAACACACATCTCCCGGTCCTGTCAGGGAGAGAAATGCTGATCTTCTGTTCATACAATGTATGAACAGAAGATCAGTCATTTCCCCTAGTGAGGCCACCCCCCCTACAGTTAGAACACACCCAGGGAACATACTTAACCCCTCCCCCCCCCTAGTATTAGCCCCTTCACTGCCAGTGGCATTTTTATAGTAATCAATGCGTTTTTATAGCACTGATCGCTATAAAAATGACAATGGCCCCAAAAATGTGTCAAAAGTGTCCGAAGTGTCCGCCATAATGTCGCAGTACCGAAAAAAAATCGCTGATCGCCGCCATTACTAGTAAAAAAAAAATATTAATAAAAATGCCATAAAAATACCCCCTATTTTGTAAACGCTATAACTTTTGCGCAAACCAATCAATAAATGCTTATTGCGATTTTTTTTTACGAAAAATATGTAGAAGAATACGTATCGGCCAAAACTGAGGAAAAAAACGTTTTTTTATATATTTTTGGGGGATATTTATTATAGCAAAAAGTAAAAAATATAATTTTTTTTCAAAATTGACGCTCTTATTTTATAGCGCAAAAACTAAAAACCGCAGAGGTGATCAAATACCACCAAAAGAAAGCTCTATTTGTGGGGAAAAAAAGGACGCCAATTTTGTTTGGGAGCCACGTCGCACGACCGCGCAATTGTCAGTTAAAGCGACGCAGTGCTGAATCTCAAAATGTGCTATGGTCTTTGACCAGCAATATGGTCCGGGGGTTAAGTGGTTAAACACCAAACCTTTTTCTGACAGCTCTTTTCAAGTTACAATCTTTATTTATTTATTTATTTTGCTAGAAAATTACTTAGAACCCTCAAACATTATATATATATTTTTTTTTGTAGAGACCCTAGAGAATAAAATGGCGGTTGTTACAATATTTTATGTCGCACTGTATTTGCGCAGCGGTCTTTCAAATGCATTTTTTTGGGGGGGAAAAAATGACTTTTGCTGGCGCTGCTGTCAACCACATCCAGTGACGGGGCGCACCGAGGGGCGGGGCCGAGTGATACAGTGAGCGGCTATGGCCGCTCGCTGTATCACGGGAACGCACCCGCAAGGACTCATCACCATGCGAGCTCTCTCGCATGACTGTGGTGATTTCTTGCGGGGAGGACCAGAGACAGCCGCCGAGGGACCCCAGAAGACGAGGATCGGGGCCACTCTGTGCAAAACGAACTGCACAGTGGAGGTAAGTATAACATGTTTGTTATTTTAAAGAATTTGTTTTCCTATAGCAACCCTTTAATGAATAAAAAAATATTTTTTAAAAGTTAGCCCAATTTTTATTTGTACAAATGTAAAAGATTTTACGCCGTGAGAATCGTGATCTTTATTCTAAGAAAAAGAATCGTGCAGCTCTACTGGCAATGAAGAAGAATTTTACTCAACTATACTCATCTATAAGCTAACGCACTTTTATTCGCCTATACTCAACATTACTAATGCCCTGTACACACGAGCGGTTTGGCCGTCGAAAAAAAAACCTCATGGGCCCAGATTCACAGAGAGCAGGCACACATTACGCCGCCGTAGAGTAACCAATGTACATTCAGCAAGCTATTGCTCACAACGCTGCGTCAGCGTGGCGTAGGTTTCGAGGGCGCAGGCCGGCGTAGGTGGAAGTGGGCGTGACCCATGCAAATGAGGCATGACCCCATGCAAATGATGGGCCAAGCGCCAGACAGATACGTATCACGAACTGCGCATGCATCGTGACGTGGACGTATCCCCCTGCGCCTGCTCACAACAACTGCCTAAACTACGCCGGATCACTGCGTACGGCGTGAACGTAACCTACGCCCAGCCAGACACACGTCCAATGTAAAATACTGTACGTCAGCTTGTGTTCCCTGGTGCAGACCTGAGCATGTCCGCTGCTGGGTTGCACCTCCTTTATGGGGAATAACTTTACGCCGGACGTACAACTTACGCGCAGCTCGCGTAGCCTGCGTCGGGCGCACGCAGGTTCGTGAATTGCCGTATTTCCCTCATTTGCATGTTTGAATGGCTAATCAATGGGAGCGGCACCATGCACCCGGCCTAAATGTACGCCCACCCTACGCCGGCGTAAGCAAGATACGTCGGCGGGGTGTAGCCTGGTTTTAGGCGTATATCTGTTTGTGGGTCTTGCGCACAGATACGACGGCGCACATTTGCACTTACGTCGGCGTAACTTGTTATACGTCGGCGTAAGTGCATTCTGAATCTGGGCCATGGTTTTTCCGACGGAATATTTCTAAAGCCTGCCTTGCATACACACGGTCACACAAAAGTTCGGAGAAAATTAAGTTCTATGCTTCTGAGCATGCGTCGATTTGTTTCCGAAAAGCATACAGACAAACACTTTTCCCGCTAGGATTTTTTCCTGACGGGAAAAAAGAGATCCTGCTTTTTTTTTTTTTTTTCCTGCAGTTTTCCTGTTGGAAAAAGTCAGATGGAGCATACACACAGTCAAGATTCCCAGCCAAAAGCTCTCATCTGACTTTTTCCGATGGAAAAAACGGTCGTGCCTACGGGGCATAAGGTCTTTACACATAGTTTTTGGTCCCTTGCTCACGGGCGTCACGAGTTCCTGACTAAACATCAGTAAATGATGACGCCCATGTGCAAGGGACCTACATGAAAAGTGATATTAAATGAAATCATCCATCTGAATTTAGCCTATAAAATCAGAAAATTAGAATGTATTTAAAAAAAACACATAACTCATCTAATAAGCTAAAGCCAAGGAAAAAAGTTTCTAAATTTAACACACACTCCCATCTACAAAGTACTTCCACTGTAGGGGCCGCACCCAATTACATTAATCTGCAATCCTCAGGGTGCCAAAAACGCGGTGACGTAAAACACAACGACGTGCTGAAAAAAACGAAGTTCAATGCTTCCAAGCATGCGTCGACTTGATTCTGAGCATGCATGGATTTTTAACCAATGGTCGTGCCTACTAACGATCGGTTTTGTCCGATCGGTTAGGTATCCATCGATTAAATTTAAAACAAGATTGCTTTTTTTTAACCTATGGATAAATAACCGATGGGGCCCACACACGATCGGTTTTGACCGATGAAGACGGTCTGTAGCGGTCACCACCGTTTACGACCTTCCATCCCATCCAAGACAGCTTATCGACACTCCAACCAACAGGCAGACCCGATCCATTCCATATGAATTCCCTCAATAATGAGACTGACAAGCTCTGTTACTGCGTCAAAATATGAACTGAACTTTTAATGGTTTCTTCTCAGCTTTTTATGCAGTACAAGGCATGAAAGGAACAATCAACTCCCCACCCACACATCACACCGTGGGGGGCTTTAATCACATTCTTTGAGCTAATTACTAAACATTCTTTCATTAACAGAACTCAAACAAAACACCATCACACAATGATCTCTTCAATCCACATTGTTAGGCAGACGTTCTGTCTCCGACAGACAGGTTGACAAGTTTTATTCCACACACAAAACAGTATTTAGCATACATAATTAGAGGTCTGGGAGCAGACCTGGATTAACACCTTTACAGCCTTACACAATGGTTAATGAAATGTCTAGGGGTAGATGCAATTAACACCTTTCAAAATGTGTCCCCACATTAAATAGCCAACAACTTGTGATATCTCAAGACATCCTGCAAACATGATTTATTATTAATGTCCCATCTCATGTAATACATGAATTATGATTAGCCACCCTATGCCCAAAAGGGACACAGGGTGAACTTAGACCCAAAAGTTCTTAGGGCCGCTGGCACAGGAGTATCCCCCATCCCTCAAAAGTCTCTGGGTGTCACGGGTCATCCTGTTACACGCTCCATCAGACCATTCTCATCGGTTTAATCGATCGTGTGTACGCGGCATAACAAGTAACCATGATACCAATAAGCTGCTATATCTGCACACCATTTACACCACCTTGTTTGGATATTTCAAAGGAACTGATTTGTCTTTTCTTGAACTTTTTATTCAGAAATTCGTTTGATTTGATTGTCAGAGAGGGTTTTTAAAAGGAGTGAGGCAAAGGGATCAGATGAGAACACCACATCCCAATATACACATAAAGAAAGAGGGGACGGGAAGTAACAAACCTCGGGACTTTAAAGGTGTTCAATGAAAAAAAAGTAATAACAATTACAGATTGATAAAATGTATTAAAATTTTATTACAACAATACAAAAACATGAGAAAAATGTCCCATCCTTATCAAAGATAGTTTGTTGTGTTCAAAAGCATACATAAACACACTACCACTCGACGTGTTTCGCTTTACAAAGCTTCTTCAGGAGATTCATGTGTGCTGTATTAAATGCAAAGCTGCTTAAACCCAGACTACTTCTAGTGGTCACAGGAGGACAATAGATTATGAATAGAATTCCTTAGTGAGTCTTGAAAGGTAGAATCAATAACATTTCCTCCTGCTAAACAGCAGCTAATGTCCAGCAGACATTTCTCATGTTTTTTATTGTTGTAATAAAATGTAAATCAATTTTATCAATCTGTAATTGTTATTACCTTTTTCCATTGAACACCTTTAGGCCTCATTCACACTACGGGCCGTTCGGGTCCGTCTGTCATGGACCTGAACGGCCGCTCCATGCATCGCTATGGAGCTTCGGATGTCAGCGGAGACATATCCGCTGACATCCGACCCGATCCGCTAAAAACAGATGTATGGGGGCCACGTCCCCACCCGTCCATGGCGGATCGGATCGGGTAAGATCTGATGAAAACGGGCATGCTGTCCGTTTTCATCAGATCGCTCCATAGGGACACAGCGGTGCCCGACAAGCCCCTCCCCGCTCAGTGAGCAGAGAGCAGCTTGTCATTCGTCGGCTCAGCAGAGATCTGCGGACTCCGCCTGTGTAAATTAGGCTAACAAGTCCAGAGGTTTGTTATCTCCCCTCCCCTTTTTCTTTATGGCAGAGAAGGTTGCAAAACAGGTGCTTAGGAAGATGTAGACAAAGAGTGGGTGCTTAGATGCAGTGGCGGCTGGTGCTCAACATTTTTGGGGGGCGCAAACAAACAAAAAAAAACACATCAATTGTAGCCTCACTGTGCCCATCAATTTCCGCCACTTTGCCCATCAATTGCCGCCACAGTGCCCAATAAACGCAGCCACTGTGCCATAAAATTGTCGCCACTGTGCCATAAAATTGTCGCCACTGTGCCATGCCATCAAACGCAGCCACTGTGCCCATCAATTACTGCCACTGTGCCATGGCTTCAAACGCAGCCACTGTGCCCATCAATTATCGCCACTGTGCCATGCCATCAAACGCAGCCACTGTGCCATCAATTGTCGCCACTGTGCCCATCAATTGTCTCCACTGTGCCATGTCATCAATTGTCACCACTGTGTCATGCCAAACGCAGCCACTGTGCCATCAATTGTCGCCAATGTGCCATGCCAAACGCAGTCACTGTGCCATGCCATTGTCGCCACTGTGCCCATCAATTGTCGCCACTGTGCCATGCCAGATGCAGCCACTGTGCCATTCCATTGTCGCCACTGTGCCCATCAATTATCGCCACTGTGCCATGCCAAACGCAGCCACTGTGCCATGCCATTGTCACCACTGTGCCCATCAAATGCCATCAGTTTGCCCCTAAAATGCCGCCAGATTGCCCCCCTGCCTGGCACTTACCTTTCTCGGTCAGCCATCCTCAGATCCTCCTCCACGATCCCTCGATGTAGTCCCACCCTTGATGTCGCTTCAGCCAATCAGGTTACCGGTAACCAGATCCGGTGAACCTGATTGGCTGAGATGCGTGTCAGTGTTAACCAAGGAACGAACACCCCGTGCCTCCCCTGGTTAACTATTTGGAAGCCGATTACAGCCCTTAGGCCACTGGCTCTGATAGGCACTTCCAAAGCCAACCAGATGCCATTATTCAGATGGCCGGCGCTTGCCAGGGGGCCGGCCATCAGAATAGTGGGTGGCAACGGCAGCGGCGACAATACATAGATTCATGCAATGCATGAATCTATCTATTGTTTTTCAGTGGTGGTGTGGGAGCGAGAGGGGGCGGCACTCCTGCGCTCTCTATGGACACACCGCCACTGCTTAGATGGATGAGTAGTAGTAGTAGTAGCACCATTCACGATAGATTGAAAGGGAATAGTCCTCCACTCCAGTGTTTCTCAATCCTGTCCTCAAGTACCCCCAACTGGCCATGTTTTGGGAATTTCTTGTAGATAAAATAGCTGTCCAAAATACCAAACCATTGACTCTGATTTTAAGCACCTGTGCAAGATGAAGGAAAACATGAAAACATGGCCTGTTTGGGGGAACTTGAGGACAGGGTTGAGAACTACTGTTCTACTCTATGGCCACGTACACACGATCAGTCCATCCGATGAAAACGGACTTAAGGTCCGTTTTCATTGGTCCAAAACAATCGTGTGTGGGCGCCATCGGTCAGTTATCCTTCAGTCAAAAAAATTAGAACTTGCTTTAAAATGTAACCGATGGACGCCTAACCGATAGGTCAAAACTGATCGTTAGTATGCAAAAGCATCGGTTAAAAACCCACGCATGCTCAGAATCAAGTCGACGCATGCTTGGAAGCATTGAACTTCGTTTTTTTCACCCCGTCGTTGTGTTTTACGTCACCGCGTTCTGACACGATCGGTTATTTAACCAATGGTGTGTAGGCACATCAGACCATCAGTCAGCTTCATCGGTTAACCGATGAGAACGGTCCTTCGGACCGTTCTCATCGAATGGACTGATCGTGTGTACGCGGCCTATCATCAATGCTACTGTCAGTCTCATCTATACCTTACCAAGTGCTCAATGTCCACCACCCCTCTCTGCCAACCCCTCCATAGTGATGTCGCGAACCTTAAATTTTCCGTTCGCAAACGCGAACTTCCGCAAATGTTCGTGAACGGGCGAACCGGGCGAACCGCCATAGACTTCAATGAGCAGGCGAATTTTAAAACCCACAGGGACTCTTTCTGGCCACAATAGTGATGGAAAAGTTGTTTCAAGGGGACTAACACCTGGACTGTGGCATGCCAGAGGGGGATCCATGGCAAAACTCCCATGGAAAATTACGTAGTTGTCGCAGAGTCCGTTTTTAATCCATAAAGGGCATAAATCACCTAACAATCATAAATTGTTTGGAATAACGTGCTTTAAAACATCAGGTATGATGTTGTATCGATCAGGTAGTGTAAGGGTTAGGGTTAGAGTTACAGACAGGGTTAGGGTTACAGATAGGGTTAGGGTTACAGACAGGGTTAGGGTTAAGGTTACAGACAGGGTTAAGGTTACAGATAGGGTTAGGGTTAAGGTTACAGACAGGGTTAGGGTTACAACAACCCTAACCCTATCTGTAACCCTAACCCTGTCTGTAACAGGGTTAGGGTTAGGGTTCACAGTGACAGACCAAACTCTGACAGACCAAACTCCCCGTTTAACGCACCACAAACAGTCCATTTGCACAACCGCAAACTCCCCATTTACACAAAGGTTGGATACCTCTATGCGTCAATCTTAGTGATGACTGTGCTCGTGCACACGTTTGGGAGATTGCAGGCGATGGGGGTTTTTCAAAGCCTATGGTCGTGCTGAGGTAGTTCAGTGACAGTTAAGTGACCCAGAAAACAATGATTCTGCAGTGTGGGCCCATTGTTGGCCTAGTAGGCTTTATTGATCACCTTAGATGATCACAAAGAAAATTAATGTTTTTTCTATGCAAAATTATCCAGCCGATCGCTTTTGGTCTGTTCACAATGAAGCAACGACCTTATCATCTGGGGTGTGCCAACATTGCCATTGCCAACACACTCATAGAGGTGGTCGCTTCATTGTGATACGCAAGCCCCTTCACCACAACAAGGTAGCGATCACGAAGGGGAATTGACACGTTTGTGCCTTTTTTTTGGTTTTGGTTTTGCAGCCACAGTGCAGCACCAGAGGCCAGAAAAATTAGGCATGTACACATGTCTAAAAAATTAAGTATTGTTGCAGCTGCTGCTGTAGCAGCGGCCAGAAAAATTTATGTTTTCCAGGCAGAAAGGGCACTAAAACATTGCGGCTTGAACCCTAGTTGGTGGCGGATAAGTCACGCAAGTCATCCGGCATGCAGAGATAAAATACAGCAGCGTGTGGACCATTTGTAGCCCAAGGCAGTTAATCTCATCAGGCTTTTTTTTCTCTTCTCAGTGACAATACCTCCTGCTGCACTGAAGGTCCTTTCTGAAAGGACACTTGAAGCGGGGCAGGACAGAAGTTCTATCGCAAATTGGGATAGCTCAGGCCACAGGTCAAGCCTGCACACCCAGTAGTCAAGGGGTTCATTGCTCCTCAGAGTGTCGATATCTGCAGTTTAAGTGGTTCTCCACCCTAAAGTGAAGTCCCGCTGATCGGAACCCTCCCCCCTCCGGTGTCACATTTGACACCTTTCAGGGGGGAAGGGGGTGCAGATACCTAAAGACAGGTATTTGCACCCACTTCCGGCCCGGCATTCACGGGCAAAAGACGGGCATTGCGTCACATCCCGTCGCCCCCCCCGTTGTGTGCTGGGAACACTCGGCTCCCAGCACACAGCGGGAGCCAATCGGCGGGCGTGGCGCGACTCGCACATGCGCCGTAGGGAACCGGGCAGTGAAGCCGCAGCGCTTCACTTCCTGGTTCCCTCAGCGTGAATGGAGGGGGGAGCAGCAGGGTGACGAGCGATCGCTCGTCATCTGCTGCGGACGCCGCTGGACTCCAGGACAGGTAAGTGTCCTAATATTAAAAGTCAGCAGCTGCAGTATTTGTAGCTGCTGGCTTTTAATATTTTTTTTTGGCGGAACATCCGCTTTAAGGCGAGGTAGTCTGCTACCTGTCGGTTGAGTCGTTCTCTGAGGGTGGACCCCGAAGGGCTGTGGCGACGCGTAGGACTTAAAAAGCTCCGCATGTCCTCCATCAACAACACGTCTGTAAAACGTCCTGTCCTTGCCGGCGTGGTCATGGTAAGAGGAGGGATACTTTCACCTCTTCCACTGTTAGATTCCCGTTGTGCTGTGACATCACCCTTGTACGCTGTGTAAAGCATACTTTTCAATTTATTTTAGAACTGCTGCATCCTTTCCGACTTTCGGTAATTTGGTAACATTTCAGGCACTTTCTGCTTATACCGGGGGTCTAGTAGCGTGGCCACCCAGTACAGGTCGTTCTCCTTCAGCCTTTTTATACGAGGGTCCCTCAACAGGCACAACAGCATGAAAGACCCCATTTGCACAAGGTTGGATGCCGAACTACTCATGTCCCATTCCTCGTCCTCACTGATCTCACTGAAGGTCTGTTCTTCCTCCCAGCCACGTACAACACCACGGGTACCAGATAGGTGACAACGAGCACCCTGGGATGCCTGCTGTGGTTGGTCTTCTTCATCCTCCTCAAAGCCACATTCCTCCTCTGACTCCTCTTCCTCACACTCCTCTTCCAGCGTTTCTGCAGGTCCAGCAAGTGATGCTGATAAGGCTGTTTCTGGTGGTGATGGTGACCACAACTCTTCCTCTTCAAGCTCATCTAAGGCCTGATCCAGCATTCTTTGCAGGGCACGCTCCAGGAAGAAAACAAATGGGATGATGTCGCTGATGGTGCCTTCAGTGCGACTGACTCTTATTTCACTTGAATACCTATAATTTTCCACTTTATTCTATTCCATTCTTTTTTATTCTATTCTATTATTTTAGATTCTACTGTATCATTTTATATTCTGTTTTATTCTATCCTATTATGTTTTTCTATTCTGCTCTATTTTATTCTTGTATTTTCTATTATATTCTGTTTTATTCTATTCTATTATGTTTTTCTATTCTACTATTCTTGTATTTTCTCTTTTATTCTATTATATTCTGTTTTATTCTATTCTATAAAGCAGTCTAAGTATTTCACTTGTATACCTTTTATTTATTGCAATATGTTTCCATTTTAAATTCAAATACATTTTTTACTTCAAATTAATTTTCAAATTCGGATAAACTTTTTCTACAATATTGGATGTGGTGCCATGCATTGCAATTGGTTTTCATTTTTTCCTAGAATTCGGATAGTTAATTTCTTTTGTAATTTATTTGGGATTTGTTGAAAATCATTACTATTGTGATTCAGATACAGTATTACCTTGGATTACGGGCATAATTCTTTCATAGGAATCAATGTCACTGCTAGTGTATGCAGTACCACATGTGGCCAGAGGTGGGGGGACACTCGGAAACACTCAGAGACCACTCAGAGACACTCGGAGACTTTCCCGGAACCTGTACTGTGCTGTCCTGATCCCAGTATTGTGCCCTCATCCCCTCCCCCCCTTTTATTGAAAGTACTAATAATAATAATATACGTTTAATTCTATCAGCTATTTATAGTTTAATTCTTGAGAGTAGGTGTGTAAATTAGGGCAGACTAGTAGGGGCCCCAGTGCATTACTTTGCCCAGGGGCCCATGATGATATTAAAGGAACACTAAAGGCAAAACATTATTTTATTTTTTTAAATAACAAACATGTTATACTTACCTCCGCTGTGCAGCTCGTTTTGCACAGAGTGTCCCCGAATCCAGTCTTCTGGGGTCCCTCGGTGGCTGTCTTGGCTCCTCCTTGCAAAAGCTTTCCACCTTCATGCGAGCGAGCTTGCATGGTGGAAAGCTTTTGAGGGCGGGGCTCCCGTGATACAGCGGCGGGCATAGCCGCCGACTATATCACTCGGCCCCGCCCCCCGGCGCGCCGCATCATCGGATGTGATTGACAGCAGCGCCAGCCAATGGCTGCGCTGCTATCAATCCATCCAGCCTAGCCAATCAATGGCCAGGCTGGGAATGGAACAGGATTACGAGGACGCGTGCGGGACTTTCGAGGGGTGAGGTAAAAGTAAAACGGGGGTTCGGGGGGGGGGGCGGTCCCGTCGGATGTTTTTTTACCTTAATGCATAGGATGCATTAAGGTGAAAAAACATTTACCTTTACAACCCCTTTAAGACGGCCCTGCTGTTAAGCGAAGTTGAAAGGTAACAGATTTACTGGCTGGATCACCAGGTGTAAATAATGTGGGAAAAAAGAAAACTGATGCAACCATTACATCTAAGAATTGGTAAGCTGCAATATATATTTTTTTTTTGTATTTAATAAAGATGTCATTCATGAGCAGGGTTTCTGCTACACTTGCCTCTTCTGGGAAAAAAATCCAGTCTTTTGATCTCTTCCCTAATAATAACATTGGTTAGAGGCTCTTCTGTTGCCAATTCATTTAGTAAAACAATGTCCAGAGGGCAATGTAAATAAAGACTAATGATAGTAACGTTCTGCAATTTTTTATGAATGGTCTTAAACGTTGTCATTATCTTGGTAACACCACCTAACGTGCCAGCTGGAACACGGTTTATTTGCCTGTTAGTGATTGTCATGTAGCTGAGTTACTTTAGTATTAATGATGGTAGTATGCCGTTTTTTCAGCTTGATTTCCAACGTATTTATCACGTGTGCCAACATTACCGTAAAAATGTATCACGCTGAAGCCAAGAATCACCATGCTGCAATAGCAATTAACTTGAATTAAAAAATGTTGCATGAAAAACCACAAAATCATTTTACCCTGTACCCAGATCTTGTACACAAGAGTATTTACATGTTCTGAAAAGCATTAAAAGCACTTTATTATTTATTTTGTATTTATTTGTATTTATCTATAACAAACCATCACTCATCTCTGTATCTATAAGCATGGTGGAGAAAAAATAATTCAGATAATTTACAACATAGATATTGTTGTTGTTTGTTTTTTGTTTTTGTTGTTGTTTGTTTTGTTTTTTTAATAAGAGCAGAACTTTCCAATCTGCCAGCCCTCAAACTTTATAGTCTCAGGGAATCTGTGCTAATAATTAATACATTTCCGGCACCTATGCAGATCAAATGATGGCCCTGAAAAGAATGTTCCCCATGTTGCTGGTTAGTGAGAAGAACGCCACTTACATTGGTGATCAGATGCAAAAATCCTTCCTCACATTGGTGATCCTTGGGAAGAATGTCCCTTACATATAAAAGGGGGGGGGGGGGGTTGGGACTTTAAACAACCAAACCTCTGTTTTTAATGCATACAACTATACAGATTAATTTGGCTTAGTGCTTTTTTGGTTGGTAACTTTGAGCCTGGCTATTATGGAAACATTTTTTATTCCATATACAGGGAGTGCAGAATTATTAGGCAAGTTGTATTTTTGAGGATTAATTTTATTATTGAACAACAACCATGTTCTCAATGAACCCCAAAAACTCATTCATATCAAAGCTGAATATTTTCGGAAGTAGTTTTTAGTTTGTTTTTAGTTTTAGCTATTTTAGGGGGATATCTGTGTGTGCAGGTGACTATTACTGTGCATAATTATTAGGCAACTTAACGAAAAAAAAAATATATACCCATTTCAATTATTTATTTTTACCAGTGAAACCAATATAACATCTCAACATTCACAAATATACATTTCTGACATTCAAAAACAAAACAAAAACAAATCAGTGACCAATATAGCCACCTTTCTTTGCAAGGACACTCAAAAGCCTGCCATCCATGGATTCTGTCAGTGTCTTGATCTGTTCACCATCAACATTGCGTGCAGCAGCAACCACAGCCTCCCAGACACCGTTCAGAGAGGTGTACTGTTTTCCCTCCTTGTAAATCTCACATTTGATGATGGACCACAGGTTCTCAATGGGGTTCAGATCAGGTGAACAAGGAGGCCATGTCATTAGTTTTTTTTATTTAATACCCTTTCTTGCCAGCCACGCTGTGGAGTACTTGGACGCGTGTGATGGAGCATTGTCCTGCATGAAAATCATGTTTTTCTTGAAGGATGCAGACTTCTTCCTGTACCACTGCTTGAAGAAGGTGTCTTCCAGAAACTGGCAGTAGGACTGGGAGTTGAGCTTGACTCCATCCTCAACCCGAAAAGGCCCCACAAGCTCATCTTTGATGATACCAGACCAAACCAGTACTCCACCTCCACCTTGCTGGCGTCTGAGTCGGACTGGAGCTCTCTGCCCTTTACCAATCCAGCCACGGGCACATCCATCTGGCCCATCAAGACTCACTCTCATTTCATCAGTCCATAAAACCTTAGAAAAATCAGTCTTGAGATATTTCTAGGCCCAGTCTTGACGTTTCAGCTTGTGCGTCTTGTTCAGTGGTGGTCGTCTTTCAGCCTTTCTTACCTTGGCCATGTCTCTGGGTTTTGCACACCTTGTGCTTTTGGGCACTCCAGTGATGTTGCAGCTCTGAAATATGGCCAATCTGGTGGCAAGTGGCATCTTGGCAGCTGCACGCTTGACTTTTCTCAGTTTTTCTCATGGGCAGTTATTTTGCGCCTTGGTTTTTCCACACCCTTCTTGCGACCCTGTTGACTATTTTGAATAAAACGCTTGATTTTTCGATGATCACGCTTCAGAAGCTTTGCAATTTTAAGAGTGCTGCATCCCTCTGCAAGATATCTCTCTATTTTGGACTTTTCTGAGCCTGTCAAGTCCTTCTTTTGACCCATTTTGCCAAAGGAAAGGAAGTTGCCTAATAATTATGCACACCTGATATAGGGTGTTGATGTCATTAGACCACACCCCTTCTCATTACAGAGATGTACATTACCTAATATGCTTAATTGGTAGTAGGCTTTCGAGCCTATACAGCTTGGAGTAAGACAACATGCATAAAGAGGATGATGTGGTCAAAATACTAATTTGCCTAATAATTCTGCACTCCCTGTATATATTTAATCGCATACTGCTAAAAACGCATCTCATTTAAAGTCCCAAACCCTTCCCCCCTTTTATACATTTACAGGGATAGAGCCCTATGGTAGTTTCCATCTTATGCCTCATCTAAAGTCCCAACCCTATCCCCCCCTTTTTTTTTAATGTCCCTTACATTGGTGATCAGTGAGAAGAATGTTCCTTACATTGGTGATCAGTGAGAAGAATGTTCCTTACATTGGTGATCAGTGAAAAGAATGTTCCTTACATTGGTGATCAGTGAGAAGAATACTCCTTACATTGGTGATCAGTGGGAAGAATGTTCCTTACATTGGTGATCAGTGAGAAGAATGTCCCTTACATTGGTGATCAGTGAGAAAAATGTTCCTTACATTGGTGATCAGTGAGAAGAATGCTCCTTACATTGGTGATCAGTGGGAGGAATGTTTCTTACATTGGTGATCAGTGGGAAGAATGCTCCTTACATTGGTGATCAGTGGGAAGAATGCTCCTTACATTGGTGATCAGTGAGAAGAATGTTCCTTACATTGGTGATCAGTGAGAAGAATGCTCCTTACATTGGTGATCAGTGAGAAGAATGCTCCTTACATTGGTGGTCAGTGGGAAGAATGCTCCTTACATTGGTGATCAGTGGGGAAAATGTTCCTTACATTGGTGGTCAGTGGGAAGAATGTTCCTTACATTGGTGATCAGTGAGAAGAATGTTCCTTACATTGGTGATCAGTGGGAAGAATTTTCCTTACATTGGTGATCAGTGGGAAGAATGTTCCTTACATTGGTGATCAGTGCAAAGAATGTTCCTTACATTGGTGGTCAGTGGAAAGAATGTTCCTTACATTGGTGGTCAGTGGGAAGAATGTTCCTTACATTGGTGGTCAGTGAGAAGAATGTTCCTTACATTGGTGGTCAGTGGAAAGAATGCTCCTTACATTGGTGGTCAGTGGGAAAAAGGAAGGCACACACTAGAGAACCAGCCTTTTTTCAAGCCTGGGCCTTGCCTGCTAGCTTGGCCCAGGAATAATGCCTGATCCTGGGGGAGGCCCTAGGAGGGATTCCCCTGATGATACGGGGCCTAGTGAGGAGGAGGAAGTGGTGGAGGATCTGACTGTGGGTCCAAGCCCTGGTGAGAATGTGGATGTCTACAGACAGAAGATCATTGATCGATTCCGGGTGATTGTAAGAGCCGAGGAGAAACTTAAATGTTTAAAATCTAAACATAAAAACTTCAAGGCCAAGTATTTCCAGGCCTGGAGTAAGAATTGTTTGGCCATGAAGCCAGAGTTACAGCAGATGGAAGAAAAGGTAAAGAAGCAATCATTATTATTAGAAAAATTGAAAGACAGAAGTGGAGCTTTTGCCGAAAAGTTTACCAATGAGAGGAGATTTGCCAGCCAGACATCTGAGAGTTCTGTGGATCATCAGCCACAGGTACCAGACAACCCGGCTTCATCTGCCTCTGCACCCCCATGTTAGGCTGGGGAATCACCAGGGGCAACCAGCCAGGGGGTTGAGAGTGAATATGGCACCCTACAGTTCATCCAGCAGATGGAGTCACCCCTAAGGACAGACAGGTCTGTTGGTGAAGCATCAGAAGTCCCTGTTGAGGAGCAGAGGGTTTACAGACCGGCAGAGCCAGCACTGGTGGAGGAATCCCAGTGTACTGTGCAGTCTCCTTCTAACATATCTGCCCTACCAGCTGTAGTGGATGGTGTCCCGGCTGTGGTGGATTGTGTCCCGGCTGTGGTGGATTGTGTCCCGGCTGTGGTGGATTGTGTCCCGGCTGGGGTGGATTGTGTCCCGGCTGTCGTGGATTGTGTCCTGGCTGTGGTGCATGGTGTCCCGGCTGTGGTGGATTGTGTCCCGGCTGTGGTGGATTGTGTCCCGGCTTTGGTGCATGGTGTCCCGGCTGTGGTGGATGGTGTCCCGGCTGTGGTGGATGGTGTCCCGGCTGTGGTGGATGGTGTCCCGGCTGTGGTGGATGGAGTCCCGGCTGTGGTGGATGGAGTCCCGGCTGTAGTGGATGGTGTCCCGGCTGTGGTGGATGGTGTCCCGGCTGTGGTGGATGGTGTCCCGGCTGTGGTGGATGGTGTCCCGGCTGTGGTGGATGGAGTCCCGGCTGTGGTGGATGGTGTCCCGGCTGTGGTGCATGGTGTCCCGGCTGTGGTGGATGGTGTTCCGGCTGTGGTGCATGGTGTCCCGGCTGTGGTGCATGGTGTCCCGGCTGTGGTGCATGGTGTCCCGGCTGTGGTGGATGGTGTCCCGGCTGTGGTGGATGGTGTCCCAGCTGTGGTGGATGGTGTCCCGGCTGTGGTGCATGGTGTCCCGGCTGTGGTGCATGGTGTCCCGGCTGTGGTGGATGGTGTCCCGGCTGTGGTGCATGGTGTCCCGGTTGTAGTGGATGGTGTCCCGGTTGTAGTGGATGGTGTCCCGGCTGTAGGTGGAGTTTCTGCTGTGGAGAAATCCTCTGCAGACATGGAAGCAAACCCCCTGGCAGAGGTGTCATTAGACCACCAGAGCAATGTGGATGGGTCTGCATCATGCCCCCGCACGTGGATTTTGCTGCTACTGCTGGGACCTGTAGTTCTACAAGCAAGATATCTGCCAGCTCCAAAGAGCCTGTTTTAGCCTCACCTGTGCTGATTAATGCAGGTGGGGGAGGGGAGCAGCACAGTGCAGCATGTGAAGTGGAAGCAGCCATGGAAGTCTCCTGCAGTGATTTACCTGTTGCTGTATTATTGCAATGGATGTGGTGGGTGGTGGTGAAGGGGTTAATGTTGCTGCTATTAGTAAAAATGACATTTCTCCTCCTGCTCAGCAGAGGAAATATTCATCGGTGTGCAATTGTTATCTGCCAGAGTTGTGTTTCTAAACGCACAACTGGATCCTCTGCAGGGAGGCCTGTGAAGAGCTATGCATCAGTTTTGGGAGGTCACACCAAGGAGGGTGGGGGGAATGCTGCAAATGTTAGTGGTCACAATTGATTGCGTAGTTTGAAGAGAGCTGTTTCTGGTGATGAGAGTGTAGTAAAGGTTAAGAAACGACTACCCCAATGATCCTGATGGCAGTTCCCACTCCGATAAAGGTGGCAACCATTAATGTCGCCAGCATCAAATCTGCAAGAGCCCCTTTTTTTTTACCTTATTTTTGCTCAGCGAGTTAGATGCTGAGATTTTATTTTTGCAAGAGACCTGGCTCCATACTTTGG
This sequence comes from Rana temporaria, assembly GCF_905171775.1. Classification (NCBI taxonomy): domain Eukaryota; kingdom Metazoa; phylum Chordata; class Amphibia; order Anura; family Ranidae; genus Rana; species Rana temporaria. The sequence continues at coordinate 520,852,594 of NC_053490.1, forward strand.
CCGATGTTCATCTAGCAAAAAAGGGAGTGGAGATACGGTCCCTCCTTTTGGTCTCTTGCGGCTGAGCCCTGTAGTGGAGTTGCGGTCCTTTTTAAAACCGATATGGTAACGTGCCGGCGGGTAATTGAGGAAGAAATGGGGAGATGCATGGTCTTGGACGTCTCTGTCAGGGGGCAGGACCTGCGCCTGATCAATATCTATGGGCCGCAGTCCAAATGGGGCAGAAAATGCCTCCTCACAGAGATCAAGCCCTTCCTTTTTACGTCCCAGCAGGTTGTCTTTGGAGGTGACTTTAACACCATAATTAGGCCTGAGGACAGGAGAGGCTCCATAGACAGGCTGGGTTATGAAAACATTTTTCTTAGAGATATGGTAAGACAAGCAGGCCTGGTAGATGTGCATATTAAAGGAGTTGTAAAGGAAAACATTTTTTTTGCTGAAATGACTGTTTATGGGCGTGAATGGACGTGGATGGCACTGGACGTGCTCTGGATGAGCTCTGTCAAGCCGGATCGAATCTAAGGCCATCCGGTATCGGTACTGGTTTTTCCAAGCCCCAAAACTTCCATCCTGTACCCGGGACTCTCCCTAAACAGCCTCGTACCTTTTTTGGAAGTCCGGGTGGTCTACCCGCTTTCTGGTGTGAGCCGAGGCCTACTCCCTTATCGGGACACCGCCGCCATTTTGAGGCCTACGAAGCCTCGGACGACGCCGCGATCGAGTGCGGATGGTGCAGCGAAACGATTGGGACCCCCTCCACATCCTTCTGGGATTTACCGCTCAGCGAGGGGAATCCGGTGCGGGCGTCCGCTTGGCGAATGAAGGTGGTGCCCGTTCTTATTGCTGGAGATCCTCAGGCGCCGTTTTGAAGATCATTCGCGGAGGTACCACCGCCATCTTGCGGCCTACGGAGTCCAGACTGCAACCGCCCTTTGGTGTGGCAAACGCAGCCGAAAATAACTGCATATCTCCTGAAATCCTCCCCAGGTGGCTAATTCTCAGTGTGGGGACCTAGGATCAACCTTCTATAAGGTATTTACAGAGGATTGATAGTGACGGTATCGGCCTTCTCCTCAGGGACCCGCCACCATTTTGGGATCTCCAAGATCCATAATAACATACTCCTGTCAAGGATAAGGGGACAGCGCTATTATTAATACTAATAATATCTGATACTGTATTGATAGTTTCCATATACTGAGGTATTATTTCATATACTGGCTACCACACTGTATGAATTGGCTGGAAACGGTACTCAGGGTCAGGAAACCAACGGCAACCATATTATTAATTCATATACCCTCAGTCTGCATCAACTTTCCTATTAATTTAGTATAATACCTTACAGTTTTTATTTATTTTCTGGACGTTTATAAACCAGATAAATCTGAAGGTAAGAGATTGAAGAAAAATTTACCCTCTCCATCGGCTCATATAATCTGATTTATTCGCTGATAATTTATTGCAAGCCATTATAAGGGTGTTCCTAAAATGGCGACTTAAAGAGGACTTCATACCCACCGTCAGATGATTGTCAATGAAACATAAAGCTTCTGATCCTCCTATCTACAGATATGACACCTACATACTATATAATATGAGGTATTCACCTAATACTGAACTTCTTCATTTTACCTAAATGAACATAAATATTGAAGCCGGGCTATAGACTGACCATTAGATTGATACACCTTAATTAATGGTTGATATAGGAGTGTTAAAGGGCTGCTAATTCTACTATATAAGTTGACTCAACTCCTGATGGTGTAAACGTTTTATTAAACTTCTGGTTCATGAAGAGAAAACATAACAAGAAGAACAGAAATACAGTCATCGAAAAGTCTCTTCACAATATGGACAACTCACCTCAAACGTGCACACTGGCACTTGCGGGAGATTCTAATTCTGACAGACAAATCTCACCTCACTTGCTACCCACCTCATCACCTCCCTCATCGGATTCTACGTCACCTACTGCTCTATATTCATCTGTAGTAAAAGAGGGAATGATACCTGCGATGGCTGGTCACATGATTCCCAATGTGATCTCCTCTCAAAGCTCTGTATATGTAAATACCAACTCTGAACATGCTCCTGATGTTTCTTTCAATGTTACAGATCTGTTTAACAGAATTTCTGAAATGCTAGACAGGGGTCTGACACATACGGCCGAGAAAATCACTAAGGACATTAGGACTGACTTTCAATGTCTTGGAAACAGGATTGAATCTATAGAACGTAAGCTGGATATTAATGCTTCAAAAATTGAACAAAATTCTGACCATTTGCAATATATGCAGGAACAACTAGAGGCTGCTCAAGCAAGAATAGATGATTTGGAGAACAGATCAAGAAGAGATAACTTCAGGGTTAGGGGACTACCTGAATCCATTATAGACGTTCACTCAGCGATACAGGACATTATTCCATTTAATTCCATCTATGCTTATTCCCAAAATGGAACTAGACAGAGCGCATAGTTCTTTGGTTCCACTAAGAAAAGATGGTTTACCCAGAGATGTGGATGTCAAACCTCATTACTACTCCACCAAAGAGGACATTATGAAAAAATCTAGACAACAATAGAATCTTCAATACCAAGGTGCTAAAATTCAAATATTTTCCCACATTTACCTTACACCATTCAAAAGAGGAGAGCGATGAAACCGTTATTGTCTGCCCTCATAAACAATGACATCAAATATAAATGGGCCTTTCCATTCGCCTTGCAATTCAATTTTAATGGCATAGTACATAGTTTCCAAGAAGGTGAAAAACTATTGCTGGATCTGAAAATTATCTCACTCGGACCGGTCATGGACACTACTCCACCTCCACAACCTTCAGCCAAGAGAAAAACACCTACTAGCCCAACCTTGAATGCCTGGAACAAAGTCAAGTACAGAAAAGTCGGAAGTGACTCTATTACTTGAAGATTGGAATGGTTTTTCCCTTTTTTTTTTCTTCTTCAAATTTTGGACAATTGACTTATATGACTTTGTGGAAGGTTGTGAGTAAATGTTTATATAAGTATATATAATATATATGTGCTAAAAAAAATTTTTTTGATTGTGTTTGGAAATTCTGGGATTTCTTCTCTTGACGATTGCTATTTTTTATAATTTTTTTGGGTCGAATATCTAACTCCTAAAAATGTCTTGTTTGTGATTTTCTGATTGAAGCCAACAGACGACGGTGAGGTATTGAGCCTCAACTTACCTCTTGGAGCGACACTTTGTCGACCCAAAGGGTAGGTATATAGTCCTCTATATGGACTATTCTAAGATTCTCTGTTTTAATGAAGGAAGGAGAATCATTCCCTTCCTTTATTCTGGGTCATGGTTTGACCTTATACGTTACTATATTTTGTTTTGCTGTTTATATTTTTGTTTTTATTTTCCTATTTCCTCTTTCTTTTTCTTTTCTTTCCTTCACATCTTCTTCTTTTCATCAGCCTGCTTGCCAATTTGTGAATTTACAAGGTTGTGGATGAGATTCTCATTGAACTATCTGACCATAGCTATACTCATGACCCCTTAGTGTTGTGACTCACAACACTCAGGGGTTGAATTCTCCTATTAAGAGACGAAAGGCATTTCAGGTTTACAAGTCTCTTTGTGTGGATATAATCTTCCTACAGGAAACCCACTTCCCTAGACGGTACAACCCCTCTTTCTTACATGCTCACTTTCCAGTATTTTATTTAGCTAAAGCAGAAAACAAAACTAAAGGAGTGGCCATTTTATTTTCTAAATTTTGTAATTTTAACTTGATCAAAGAATATAGTGACCCGGAAGGTAGATTTATCTTGATAAAAGGAACCCTTGATGAGAAACTATATACATTTGTTTCTTATTATGCACCTAATAGAGGACAAAAGATGTTCTTTTCTCAGATGTTTGATATCCTCCGTCCATTTATGGAGGGTATCATTATAATGGGAGGGGATTCTAACTTAGCCTTCGACACTGGATTGGATAAATCTAAACCAAATGCTAACAAAGTCATCAGACCGACTAAAGCCAGCATACAAGTAGCACGTATGCTTCATCAATATAGGTTGACCGACATATGGAGGGAATTAAACCCGAAAACTAAAGACTATACTCACTTTTCTAACCCCCACCATTCGTATTCTCTCGTATAGATCATATATTAATTTCTAATCATCATGTCCCGGCAGCCATTAAATCCACTATAGTGGATGTTTCCTGGTCTGATCACTCCATGGTTCTTTTGTCTTTGAGAAAGGAGGATACGACTTTTAAAGTGTCCCACTGGACACTTAACCGGTCAATTTTAAAAGATCCTATCCTAACGACAGAAATTGAACAATCCATACAGGAATACTTTGAATTTAACGATACAGTTGATGTATCCCCGGAAACTTTATGGGCTGCCCATAAGGTTTCTATAAGAGGCAAAATAATACAAATTTCATACAGAAATCTCCGGGCGGGCATGTCCGCTGAAAACGGTACGGCGGACCGTTTTCAGCGGACATGTTTGCCCGTGTGTACAAGGCCTTAGACACAGAATGATCCCATTAGGAATGTTGGAGGGGTGGAGGTGTTCTAGAGATCTATCCTTTTAGTAGATCCAAATTATTGATCTGGTATATTCATCAAGTTCTTTAACCACTTGCCGACCGCACTATAGTAAAAATACTGCTACAGCGCGGTCGAGTTGCTGTGACACGACGTCCCCTGGGGCGCGCTCGCGGAAGTGTCCGTGCTCGCCGGGTCTAGAAGACCCGGCGCATCACGGATCACGGTAAATTGCTGCTGATAGTGGCCGTTTACCACGTGATCGCTCCGTCAAATGACGGAGCGATCACTTGTAAACAAACCGGCGTCATTTGATGACGCCAGTTCCTCCCTCTCCTCTCTGTACCGTTCGGTACAGCGTGAGAGGAGAGGAGAGGGGGGAAGCGGGTGTCAGCAGCAGCGCTGTGGCTGGATCTGTGACAACTGCAGTCACAGATCCAGCCATTCATCCCAGCAATACTCTGCAATACCCCAATACTCTGCAATACCTCGATACTCTGCAATACCCCAATACTCTGCAATACCCCAATACTCTGCAATACCCTGCAATACCCTGCGCAATACTCTGCAATACCCCAATACTCTTCAATACCCTGCGCAATACTCTGCAATACCCCAATACTCTGCAATACCCCAATACCCTGCGCGATACTCTGCAATACCCCAATACCCTGCGCGATACTCTGCAATACCCCAATACTCTGCAATACCTCGATACTCTGCAATACCCCAATACTCTGCAATACCCTGCGCAATACTCTGCAATACCCCAATACTCTGCAATACCCTGCGCAATACTCTGCAATACCCCAATACTCTGAAATACCCCGCGCGATACTCTGCAATACCCCAATACCCTGCAATACCCTGTGCGATACTCTGCAATACCCAAATACTCTGCAATACCCAAATACTTTGCAATACCCAAATACTCCGCAATACCCAAATACTCCACAATACCCCAATACTCTGCAATACGTCCCCCCCTCCTGCCACCCTTCGGTGCTTTTACAGACTCACCGCTACGATCGAAGCCAGGATATTTTTTTTTTTCAGTCTTCCCAGCCTAGAGGTGACTTGTGGGGTCTTATTGACCCCACGTCTCACTGTAAAGAGGACCTGTCATGCTATATTCCTATTACAAGGGATGTTTACATTCCTTATAATAGGAATAAAAGTGATAAAAAAAAATATTTTTGGGAAAAAAAGTGTCAAAATCAAGTAAATAAAGTAAAATGAACAATAATTTTTTATTTTATTTTTTAAAGCGCCCCTGTCCCCGTGAGCTTGCATGCAGAAGCGAACGCATACGTAATTCCCGCCCACATATGAAAACGGTGTTCAAGCTACACATGTGAGGTGTCTCTGCGAACGTTAGAGCGAGAGCAATCATTTTGGCCCTAGACCTCCTCCGTAACTAAAAACAAGTAACCGGTAAAAAGTAATTAAAGCGTCGCCTATGGGGATTTTTAAGTAGCGAAGTTTGGCGCCATTCCACGAGTGTGCGCAATTTTGAAGTGTGACATGTTGGGTATCTATTTACTCGGCGTAACTTCATCTTTCACATTATGAAAAAAAATTGGGCTAACTTTACTGTTTTGTTTTTTTTTAAGCACAAAACCGTTTTTTTTTTTAAAAACACGCGTTCAAAATTTTTTGCTAAAGAAGCATATATAATGTTTTGAGTTTCTATGTAATTTTCTATCAAATAAATGATGATTTTTCCATGTAGGAGAGAAATGTCAGTATTGGCCTGGGTGCTCCAGAACGCCTGATGGTGCTCCCTGCATGTTGGGCCTCTGTATGTGGCCACGCTGTGTAAAAGTCTCACACATGGGGTATTGCCATACTCGGGAGAAATAGCATCAGGAACGTCCCTCAAAAGGAGGGGGATCGCGTGCCCGTGCAGTGGTGCGATCACGATGCGCTCATGTCACCTGGACATGGCGCATCTCCCATCGGCAGGAGGGCTCTGTGATTGGCCCTCCTGATCACATGACGGCTGTGTCCAATCACAGCCGTCATGTGATGTAAATAGAGGCGGACGGCTCTCCTCTCCTCTCCTCACACAGAAGTTGACGGCGAGGAGAGCGGATCTCTGCAGCCGGATGGTGATCAGTTAGTATGAGCTGTTTTTTTACAGCTGATCACCAGCCTAGTGTCCCCAAAATAGTGTCCCCACATAGTAAAAACACCTGTCCCCCACATATGTAACAATAAAATCATATGTCCCAATGATCATCTGCACACATATGTCCGTGATTACCTGCGTACATCTGTACATGATCATCTACGTACATATGTCCATGATCACACAAACCAATTATTATGCCGCGTACACACGACCGTTTTTCGGGTTGTAAAAAATGACGTTTTTAAGGCTCTTGAAAAAAAAAATTCAACCCGATCATTGAAAAAATCGTGAAAAAAAATGCTCTAGCAAAGCGTGGTGACGTACAACACATACAAAGGCACTCTAAAGGGGAAGTTCCATGCGGATGGCGCCACCCTTGGGGCTGCTTTAGCTGATTCCGTGTTAGTAAAAGACGATTCGCGCTTTTCTGTCTGTTACAGCGTGATGAATGTGCTTACTCCATTACGAATGCTAGTTTTACCAGAATGAGCGCTCCCGTCTCATAACCTGCACATTTTTTTCACGTCGTTAAAGCCCACACACGACCATTTTTTACGACGTAAAAAAAGACAACGTTAAAAACGACGTGAAAAATTAGAGCATGTTCGAAATTTTTAATGCCCATTTTTTGCATCGTGAAAAATGCTCTGGAGCCCACACACCATCGTTTTTAATGACAAAAAAAACTTAATATTTTAGAACCTGAAAAACGGTCGTGTGTACGCGGCATTATACTTAACCACTTCCATACCGGGCACTTACGCACCTTCCTGCCCAAGCCAATTTTCAGCTTTCAGCGCTGTTGCACTTTGAATGGCAATTGTGCGGTCGTGCTACACTGTACCCAAATGAAATTTTTATCATTTTGTTCCCACAAATAGAGCTTTCGTTTTATGGTAGTTGATCACCTCTGCGATTTTTATTTTTTGCGCAACAACTAAAAAAAGACCGGCATTTTTTTTAAAAAATTACGTTTTTATTTTTTTTCTGTAATTTTTTTTGTAAATAAGTAAGTTTTCTTCTTCAATTATGGGCACTGATATGGCGGCACTGGTGGGCACCGATGAGGTGGCACTGATGGTCACCGATAGGCGACACTGATGGGCACTGATAGGCGGAGATGGTATGCTGCACTGATGGGCACTCATAGGTGGCACTGATGGGCACTCATAGACAGCACTGATGGGAACTCATAGGCGGCACTGATGGGCACTAATAGGCGCACTGGGCACTCTTTGGCAGCACTAATGGGCACTCATGGGCGGCACTGATGGGCACTTATGGGTGGCACAGATGGGCACTGATAGGTGGGCACTGGGCATAGATGGGCACTAAGAGGTGGCACTGATGGACACTGGGTGACACTGAGGGGTGGTTCTAATGGCATTGCTGGGCACAGTCAGTGCCCATGTTGCCAGTCAGTGCCCATTTGTATTTGCATTTTTTTTATTGTTTTTTTTTTATTTTTATATATATACATTTGTGCTCTATTGTGCACTTGGGGACACTCCCTGGTGGTCCAGTGTGGGGATCCGAGGGGGGCTGCGCTGATAAACAATCAGCGAGAACCCCTCTTGTCAGGAGAGCCGCCGATCGTCTCTCCTCTACTCGCGTCTGTCAGACACGAGTGAGGAAGAGCCGGTCAACGGCTCTTCCTGTTTACATCGTGATCAGCCGGCTCTTTAGCGAGGCTCTTTACCGAGATCGGAGATGCAGGCAGTGGTGGGACAAGGTATTTCAGTGCCCAGGGCGGGGATGCCAAAATGCGCCCCCCCCCCGCAGAGCAGGGGGTGGAGCTAGAAGCAGCATAAAAAAAACATATGTAATGGTTGCGGAGTGCACCATTATTTCTATTTAAATTTGTGATTGGTCATCACAATGATCACAAAGTACACCGCTTTGCTTTGATGGGGTTCGCAGCCAATAATGAGTAACTTGGCTGCCCGAGGGTGATTTCTGAAGATTATAAATGATGCGCTAGAACGAACTAAACCTGATCTTGGTCTTGCTCAAAAACCTCTTTCGATGTATGGGCAGCTCTGATCATTGTATTCTGACAGTGGAGGAGTCCTGCTGTCAGAGTACTAAAGCAAAGAAGGGGGATTCCTCCATCCATCTTGTTTGAGTGAAGGCAGGAATCTGTTCAGCCTGCTGGAAAAAAATAGCGTGTACTAGTACTTGTACTCATGTAAATGCTTCGATACCTAAAAACAATATTTTGCAGTGTGATTTGAGCTCATACATAATGAATGGGTTCATATCATACTGCAAAGAATTGCATGTGATATGAACAGGAATACGGTGCGATTCCTGTCCGAATCCCATGCCTTGTCATAGTGACTTCAGCCTGGGTTCACACAGGAGTGGTGCAGGAAATCGCACTGCATTCCTGTTCAAATCACATGCGATTCTTTGCAGTATGATATGAACCCATTAATTTTGTATAGGCTCATATCTCGCCACAAAAGGTATCAGTTACTGGTATCAGTGAGTACTTGAGCACAAGTATTGGTACTCGTAATTGCCAGTGCAAAACAGGTATTGGCGCAGCCCCAGTGTGTACCCATCTTTAGACAATGTGTCCGGGTGTTTAATGGACTCAAAGACAAAGCTCCTAGGAAAAAACAAATCTGCAAAGATGAGAATAAAGATAACAGGGAAAACATGAAAACATTTGTCATTGTTATTACTCATGCACAAGAACACTATTCTGTAGGTGAGCATACACTATACAATCTGATTGTACAATCTCTACGCAATCTCTGTTAGATTTACCAAAATATTGTAATATATGGACAAACCTAAACAATTAATTTAACTAGTATCCAATCAGTCAGGCCTTTGTACTACATAGTTGGTGGTAGATCCAAAAGATATTGTACAATAAGATTGTATAGTGTATTGTAAGCTGGAGGCTGCCCATAAATGAATCCGTATATATATATTTTTAATCAGTCTATGTCCGATCACAGAAAACTGAGCAGATCCCCCCCATCCACACAACTAAGGTGGTGCAGACATGTGTGTCCTGTGCAGAGCTCTCTTTTATCAGCAAGGGGATGTACAGACATTGTGTGCATCCCTGTGCCAGCGTCCCATTCTCTTCTATTGGGACCCGCACCTGTATGCATCCCTGTGACAGCGTATCATTCACTTCTATTGGGACCCGCACCTGTATGCATCCCTGTGCCAGCGTATCATTCACTTCTATTGGGACCTGCACCTGTATGTCATGTTAGGATACGGTGGCTGTGTCCATGCAGCCTCATGTCCCAGTAGATAAGAATGGGGTACTGGCATGGGGATACACACAACACCTATGCAGTTAGTTTTGCACAGAGTGACCCTGATCGCCGTCAACGCCGCTCGCGGCTCCTTCTCGCATCGGAAAATCCCCTAGGAGAAGCACTCTCCCTGGGGGTTTACCAAGCGTGCGCGCTCCTGAGTCCAGCATTTGCGTGCATAAACAGAGTGCCAGACTCGGCCCCACACCCGGCGTCCGCATCATTGGATTTGATTGACAGCAGCAGGAGCCAATGGCTGCGCTGCTATCAATCTATCCAATGAAGAGCCGAGACCCCCGGCTAGAGAGCGTTTGCGTGTCTCCGGGACGGGAACAAACGGGCTCAGGTCAGTAAAACACGGGGCTGGTCAGTGACAAAAGTTTTTTCACCTTAATGCGTAGGATGCATTAAGGTGAAAAAAACATGAAGGTTTACAGCCCCTTTAACAGTGATATGAAGCATGAAAGTATGTTAGTTACCTGTTTGCTGAATAGTGAGTGGCAGCCCAGCAGCACAGAGACATCAGTCAGCTTGGCTGATCAGCTAGAGAGGAGGGGGTCCAAGGAAAAGGACACAAGAGGAGGGGGCACTACAAAGAGGAGGAATGGGCTCCAAGAGAGAGATAACATTTATGAGATTAGGGGGCAGAGCTGGTGATGTCCCTCGGACATCGGGACATTGTGAAAGTGAAAGTAGGAGTGATAGAGATGAGTGGAGAGGGGGGAGAGAAGACGCTGTTTAGGAGAGGGAAAGCACTGATAGCCGATGCTCCACTCTATCACTCACATGTACTGGTATAGTGCACAGTGCAGACAGGGGGCGGGCGCTACGATCGAGCTTACATGCAGGGACAAAGCCGCTCTCTGTCTGCTGTGTTACATTCTGCAGCCTGTTCTGTGGTGGACATGATTGTACCAGGCAAACTGCGCCCTCCTCCTGCACTAAATCATTGCGCTCAGGGCAGCTGCCCGCCCCGCCCCTGCCTAGTACCGGCCCTGGATGCAGGGTGTCAGACTGACACCCCGCATCACCGATCGCTGCGGGTGCGCCAGCATTAAATCCTGCAGGACGTCCATAGACGTTCAGTCAGGATTTCACAACCACTTCCCGGACGTCAATCTCCTATTGACCAGGCGGGAAGTGGTTAATGGATTTTTTTTACCAAAGACATGTAGCAGAATACATGTTGGCCTAAATGTATGACAAAATTTGATTTTATTGGATTTTTTTTAAAATAGAAAGAAAATTTCCGCTATTTCCGCTATTTTTTCGCTGATCTCACAAAAAATAAAAAACTGGGTCGTGAATAAATACCACCAAAAGAAAGCTCTATTTGTGGGAACAAAATGATAAAAAAAATATTTGGGTACAGCGTAGCATGACCGCGCATGCTACGCTGAAAACTGGTCTGGGAAAGAAGGGGGCGAAAGTGTCCGGTATTGATGTGGTTAATTACATTTTCACAGAAAGCATATTTGCCAATAAAAATCTTTAAAACAAATAATATTTGAAACGTTTATTTGCCTTTCAATTCTGTCCTATTTGGACTGGAAATGACTTCTGGAAATTCCAATAACATGGAAGGAAATATATTGTTACATAGTCAAATGCAGGAACTCCTAGTCTTAGCTCAGCATTCCTGTTCCTGAGTTTAGTGCAGACATTCGCACATTTATTTTCTGTTTGGACACCTGGCCAGGTTACCAATGAACATGAGAAAGCAGGCGCTCTAAATGGTTGGTTTTGTGATGACCTTGTCTCGTGGGTGCTCCAATCACACTTGTTCAAACTGTTATAAGCCAACACCAGCCGCCCACTAATTGCATCCCTCTCACCCCATTACTCCCGATAGAACTAATGTTAGGAGTTAACTAGGGAGCTGCGGTGGCTCAACGCGATTGGCACTGCGCTGACAAGCCATTCACCTCTGCGGCTAGGGGTTCGGATCCCGGTCTCGGCTACATGTGAATTGAGTTTGGTGGTCTCAGCCCGGCTCCCGGTGGGTGTGCTATGCGAGGTAAGCCTGCGCTTAGTACGCCCACCCCCCTCCCACAAAAACCACCACACTTACACGCACTCGAAATTGGCTTAACATGCACGCACTTTGACCACGCGCTCTCTAAAAAAGAGAGGCGAAGGACTAACGGGGCTGGTTGAGCGGGCTAGATCCTCTCACTCCCTTATAGGGAGTCCCTCTGCCCCGTTGGGCTTCAAAGCGGAGCAGGTAGGGCGGCTTTGTGGGAGGACCCCCTCACGCACCCGCCATTGCCACCCGGGGCATGGAGAAAGGTGGCAGATTGCCTCTGGGTGAGGCCTGCCTACTCCCAACTCCTGCAGTCCGGCTCCTCTCTTGAGTACACGCACAAAATACACTTAAAAAAAAAAAAAAAAAGAACTAATGTTAGGGGTTAACTGACCGCCTTCAGCACTTTCACTATGGCATGGGCTCAAGAAGGTCAGAATGTGCCAACAAATGTAATAATCCACCCACAGCTGCACATCAGGTCACAGCTACGTCCCTCGCTGCTTCTATAATACGTTAACCACTTAAGGACCTCCTAACGCCCATATACGTCGGCAGAATGGCACGACTGGGCACAGGCACGTACATATACGTCGCCTTTAAGAATCCAGCCGTGGGTCGCGCGCGCACGCGACCCGGTCCAAAGTTCCGTGGCCGCGGGGCCCGTGGACCTGATCGCCGCCTGTGTCCCGCGATCAGTCACTGGAGCTGAAGAACAGAGAGAGGTGAGTGTAAACACACCTTCCCCGTTCTTCACTGTGGCAATGTCAGTGATCATGTGTTCCCTGATATAGGGAAAGACGATTAATGACGTCACACGTCCAGCCCCGCCCCCCTACGGTTAGAAACACATATGAGGTCACACTTAACCCCTACAGAGCCCCCTAGCGGGTAACTCCCAAACTGCAATTGTCATTTTCACAATAAACAATTCATTTATAGCACTTTTCGCTGTGAAAATGACAATGGTCCCCAAAAATGTGTCAAAATTGTCCGATGTGTCCGCCATAATGTCGCAGTCATGAAACTGAGGAAAAACAAATGTTATATCTTTTTTGGGGGATATTTATTATAGCAAAAAGTAAAAAATATTGAATTTTTTTCGAAATTGTCACTCTATTTTTGTTTATAGCGCAAAAAATAAAAACAGCAGAGGTGATCAAATACCACCAAAAGAAAGCTCTATTTGTGGGGAAAAAAGGACGCCAATTTTGTTTTGGAGCCACGTCGCACGATTGCGCAATTGTCAGTTAAAGCGACGCAGTGCCGAATCGCAAAAATGGGCAAGGTCCTTAACCTGCATATTGGTTTTAAGTGGTTAACATAAAAACCGAAAATTATGGCGGAAAATAGACAGAGTCTGCCCCCCCCCCCCCTCGTTTTTTTTTTGTTAGTTTGGCAAACATGTTTGAAGTCATTAAAGAGGCTCACATAATTTGTAATAAAACATCTTTGCCATTCTAAAGCTTCCTTCTAATCTCAATTCCTGAGATTGTAGCGATTCCCCAACAAAAAGTAGTGGTTTAGGGATGTATATGATTGTCCAGATGCCAGAAACCAGTAGGAAGAGTAGAAGAAATTATGAAAGGAATCACACTACATTACACTGGAAATAAGCAGAAAGGCCGGCTTAGCTCAGGGTAAGTGGAAGTCGCCCCTCTGGAGGTACACAACCTCTTACGTACAGTGCCTTGCAAAAGTATTCACCCCCCCCCTTGGATTTGTACCTATTTTGTTACATTACAGCCTTTAGTTTAATGGGAAGGGGTGTGCTTCCGCGCCAAAATGAGTTACTTAATACAAATCACCAAGTGACAAATTAATAACTACTAAAATATTTAAGCTGCTCCTCTGGGTCAGATTATTAAGAAAATAATGTGCAATAGGATGTAGGTGTGAAAGAGGGCGCTAGGGACTGGTGGACTCACTGATGAAGATACCCTCACACGAAAAAGGGGGGCCTCTCAGTAGGTCTGATATATTAACTATATTAAACACTCCTGTGACAAAAAGAATATAAAAACACAATACGATAGATAACTATATAAAGACAATATAGTGCTAAATATTGTGAATTAAATGCTGAAAAAATGAGAAAATATAAATATTTCACGATCCCGTGAATGTGCACAAAAATGCTATGAAAAATAAATGAAGTGTCTCTCTTTGGCACTCTAATTAGTGCAGTCCATAAGGTGTAATTTCCCGATGAAATGAGTGATCATACGATACGCGGTGAGAAATCATACAGCCATCACCAATTAATTACAGCTTCACCCGATGTGTTCTGATTTGCAAAACTCTTACCAGAGGGTGTGGACCCCTTTAATTAAAAAGGATGGTCTGTTGAGCTGAACAGGTTAATGTGCCTGCACACTTGGACACCATCTATTCAGACTGTTGTGATTGGCTCAATCGTATCTCAGGATTCAAAAACAAAAGGGAACTGATAGTGCATTATCGTTTATTAAAATACATAAAAACAAAGTGGCTGAATGGCCCCTTACTTGGTAGGTGCCAGCCCGGCACTAGGATGGCATGCGCTGGATATGACTCTGGCTTTGCGACTGCAGAAATCGTCCGCTGTGCGGGGAGTCCTATTGCCAGCTGTAGCGTCTATGTGCGGGATCAGCTGGGGAGCAGGAAAAGTCAGACTGCCTCCAAAGTCTGACTTTTCCTGCTCCCCAGCTGATCCCGCACATAGACGCTACAGCTGGCAATAGGACTCCCCGCACAGCGGACGATTTCTGCAGTCGCAAAGCCAGAGTCATATCCAGCGCATGCCATCCTAGTGCCGGGCTGGCACCTACCAAGTAAGGGGCCATTCAGCCACTTTGTTTTTATGTATTTTAATAAACGATAATGCACTATCAGTTCCCTTTTGTTTTTGAATCCTGAGATACGATTGAGCCAATCACAACAGTCTGAATAGATGGTGTCCAAGTGTGCAGGCACATTAACCTGTTCAGCTCAACAGACCATCCTTTTTAATTAAAGGGGTCCACACCCTCTGGTAAGAGTTTTGCAAATCAGAACACATCGGGTGAAGCTGTAATTAATTGGTGATGGCTGTATGATTTCTCACCGCGTATCGTATGATCACTCATTTCATCGGGAAATTACACCTTATGGACTGCACTAATTAGAGTGCCAAAGAGAGACACTTCATTTATTTTTCATAGCATTTTTGTGCACATTCACGGGATCGTGAAATATTTATATTTTCTCATTTTTTCAGCATTTAATTCACAATATTTAGCACTATATTGTCTTTATATAGTTATCTATCGTATTGTGTTTTTATATTCTTTTTGTCACAGGAGTGTTTAATATAGTTAATATATCAGACCTACTGAGAGGCCCCCCTTTTTCGTGTGAGGGTATCTTCATCAGTGAGTCCACCAGTCCCTAGCGCCCTCTTTAGTTTAATGGGGTTTTTTTTAAACTGAATTATATGTGATGGATCAGAACACAATAGTCTAAGTTGGTGAAGTAAAATTAGAAAAATATATACATAAAACTATTTTTCAGAAATAAAAAACTTATAATTGGCATGTGCGTATGCAAAAAAGGAAAAAAATACCGCGCTAATCAACACTAACATAAGCTGCAACAACAAAAGTGATATACACACCAAAAGTACAAAGGAGAAGGAGTTGCGCTGTGTGAAAAATAAAATAAAAAAAATTAAAAATATACTAGACAGTGGGGTAGATTCAGGTAGTAATTATGCCTGCGTATCCATAGATACGCAGCGTAATTGCTAAGTAGCGCCGGTGTATCGACTTTCTGTATTCAAAAAGCTCGATACGCCGACTGTAGCCTAAGATATGACTGGCATCAGGCTCTTATGCCGTTGTATCTTAGGCTGCATTCTGACGCTGGCCGCTAGGTGGCGTTCCCGTAGTGGTCAGTGTAGAGTATGCAAATTGCATACTCACGCCGATTCACAAACTTACGCGCGCCCGGCATTCGAGTTTTACGTCGTTTGCGTACGGCGCTTCCGTCGTAAGGCTGCTCCTGCTATTAGGAGGCGCAGCCAATGCTAAGTATGGACGTCATTCCCGCGTCACGTTTTTCGAAATTTGCGTCGTTTGCGTAAGTGGATCGTGAATGGCGCTGGACGCCATTTACGTTCCCATCGAAGCAAATGACGTCCTTGCGACGTCATTTACCGCAATGCACGTCGGGAAAGTTTCCCGACGGAGCATGCGCACTACGTTCGGCGCGGGAACGCGCCTAATTTAAATGATCCACACCCCCTACGGGATCATTTAAATTACGCGCCCTTACGCCGAACACTTTTACGAAACGCCCCCGCAAATTACAGAGCAAATGCTTCTTGAATGAAGCGTAGCTCAAGTAATTTACGGAGGCGTAGCGTAAAAACGGTACGCTGCGCCTCTGTAGTAGTGCGCGCCCCTACCTGAATCCACCCCAATGTAAATAACAATTAAGTGAATGAAATGTGACATGAAAATACCACATTTAAATAATTCAGTCCTGTTGTTCAATAAAGTTCAAACAAGAAGTGAAAATAATAATTAGTGTCCATAAATTATATCCGGTAAAAAGTAAGTACACCCTAAACGTGGAAAGCAATCCTGATGATCAATGAAGTTCAGCCAGAAAGTGCGGATTGGATTAATCGTAACACTGATGTAAATAACCACCTCCACCACCAGAAATCACCATATAAAATGGAGGCTTACCAGATGGCAAGCATAAACCAGCTTGCGGCTGTAAACCCCAGCCCGGGCCTTTGTGTAATGCTGCAACAGACACTGATATGCTATGGATCCTCCAGGTAAACCGTCCTCAATGGTATATACCCAAAAAAACAATAGGCTCAAATAGTGAAGTACCGTAAAAGCAGTGACACGTTTTAAATTAATAAAATACACTTACAAGAAAGTTGTAACATAGAGGCAAGAAATATATAAAGCCGGCCGGCTTATTCGAACGCCCGTTCACTTGGACCGTAACGCCACACGTCAACACGTCTCCTTCCCGACGCACGTTTCGTCATACAAATGACGTTGTCTGGGGCACAAATGTGCGTATGCATTCACCCCCTTTGTTATGGAGCCCATAAAAAGCTCTGGTGCAACCAATTACCTTCAGAAGTCACATGATTAGTGAAATAATGTCCACCTGTGTGCAATCCAAGTGTCACATGACCTGTCATTACATAGACACACCTTTTTGAAAGGCCCCAGAGGCTGCAACACCTAAGCAAGAGGCACCACTAACCAAACACTGCCATGAAGACCAAGGAACTCTCCAAACAAGGAAGGGACCATGTTGTTGAGAAGTACAAGTCAGGGTTATAAGAAAATATCCAAATCTTTGATGATCCCTAGGAGCCCCATCAAATCTATCCTAACCAAATGGAAAGAACATGGCACAACAGCAAACTGCCAAGAGACGGGCACACACCAAAACTCACGGACCGGGCAAGGAGGACATTAAAGGGGCTCCATAGAGGTGCGTGGAGCGCCCGTTCAGGTCCGCCTAAAAAATTGACAGGTCGACCGGAATGGTCCACCCGTGTGAAAGGGCCCTAAGGACCCTCATTTTATGGGATGCCCTTGCTCCTGGGCCCAGGAGTTATTTTTCTAAATTTCCCCAGGCAAGGGACTGGCTGGATTTTGGTGTGGGGTGAGTGTAGAACCCTATAGTTAGGTAGGTGCTAGAGTGAGGATTTTTCTAGCTGAGTAGGAAAATTTAGGCAGGCCTAGCTGGTGGATGGGCCTGTTTTCATTCTGGCCTGGAAGTGGCTCAGGGCAGGGTGACTCACAGGTAGCATCACTGTCACCGCCCTCTTCTTTTCTAGAAAGAGAGGATGAGAGGTGGAGCTGCCTGGGGTATTTTGAGGATCCTTGACCAATCCCCAACTTGGATTGGACCCCAATGAAGCTGATCGGGTACAGATTATGCTTAAACAGTTTGACAGATGTGAACCCGGAAGTAAAAAAAATGCTTGTCACTTCCAACAGGGTGTTCCCTCCTTCCTGGAGGGAGAGCAGAGCCAGGGATACATGGCAAGAGTATCTGGGCGGTGATTTCCATTCTTTTCTGGAAGTGATCCTTCTGGCTTCCACCAGAAAGAGGACAGTCAGATTGACCAATGACCATTATAAACACAGTCCCGTATGCTATAGCAGTGGGGCGTGTATAACAACTTCAATACCGGGCACTTTCACCCCCTTCCTGCCCAGGCCAATTTTAAGATTTCAGTGCTGTTGCATTTTGAATGACAATTGTGCGGTCATGCAACCCTGTACCCGTATGAAATTGGTAAAAAAAAATTAGACAGATCAGAGCTTTCTTTTGGTGGTATTTAATCACCACTGGATTTTTTTTATTTTGTGCTACAAAAATTAAAAAAGACAGAAAATCTTGAGAAAAAATGTTTTTCTTAGTTTCTGTTATAACATTTTCTAAATAACAAATTTTTCTCCGCTGGTGTGCACTGATAGGTTTTACCGATGGGCACTGATTGGATGGCACTGAAGGGAACTGAGATGTGGTAATGATGAGAAGGCACTAATATGCAGCATTGATGAGCACTGATAGGCACTTATTGGTGGCACTGATAGGCAGCACAGATAGGTGGCACTGATGGGTGCCACTGATGGGTGGCACTGATGAGTGGGCACTAATGGACACTGAAAGGCAGCACTTACTGGCATCACCAATGGGCACTGATTGGGATCACTGATGGGCACTGATTGGCAGCACTGAGCAGGCTCTAATGGGCACTGAAAGGCAGCATTGACTGGCATCACTGATGGGCACTGATTGGAATCACTGATGGGTACTGATTGGTGGCACTGGTGGGTACTGACTGGCGGCACTGATTGGCGGCACTGATTGGCATCACCGATGGGCACTGATTGCATTTACTGCTGGGCACTAACTGGCATCACTGCTGGGCACTGTTGGGGCTGCACTGATAATGCCACTGACCGGCTCTCCTATCCTCGCACGCTGTCAATGTGAGGAGAGGAAAGCCAATAACTGGCATTTCCTTGGTTACATGATTGATTGGACACAGCTGATCACATGGGTAAAAAACCTTGTCATCTGCTCTTTACCGAGATCTGTTATGTGCCGTGTCCCGGGGGCAATGCGCACCACCGATCACCGCGCGGCGAGCATTGGTGGCTAAATGGTGGCTGGTAGCAAGGGCCTTTAGCCACCATTCCTGCCCGCCATATAAATAAATAATGACAGGAGGATGGTTCTCTCATTCTGGGTCAGCATCCTATGATGCTGACCCAGAATGAGAGAACCATCCTCCCGTCATTATTTATTTATACAGGGGGCAGGAATGGTGGCTAAAGGCCTTTGCTACCAGCCACCATTTATAAATAGCGCTGGTAGACAAGGGGTTAAGTGGTGGATTAACAAGTTTGATGGCAGGATCACCAGGTGTTTTTTTTTCCCCAAAGCTGCAAATTAAAAGGATTAAAAACAATTTAGAAAATTCTATTTTGAAATAATAATATGTTATATAAGAGGTAATATGAATGTTTTATGTTATTGTGTTATATAGGATTATATCAAATAAATGCTAAAACTTACATAAGAGTTTAGTGATTGGATTTTCATCTACTTTATGTAACGTGTCATTTTTTTTTTTTTTTTATCCGCAGGCAGTAAACAGTAGCTGTGCTTCAAAGAGCATGTTCTGGTTTTAATTTTCTCAATTACAGCTACATAACATTGTTAACTGGAAAAGAGGCAGAGCCATAGAATAGGCAGATTATGTATGTTTCCTTAGAACAGTATATACCTTGGGCCAGATTCACAAAGGTTAGCGGATCTTTAGATCCGTGTAACCTATGTGTTTTAAGATCCGCCCTCGCAAGTTTGTGAGGAAAGTGTCAAATTCACAACACACTTACCTCCAAACTTGCGACGGCGGATCCTAACTCCCCCAGCGGAATTCAAATTCCGCGGCTAGGGGAGTGTCATATTTAAATCAGGCGCGCTCCCGCGCCGATTTAAATACGCATGCGTCGTCCGGGGAATTTCCCGGCGTGCATTGCTCCCACTGACGTCAATAGGACGTCAGTGGGTGCGACGTGAGCGGGACTTGCGACGCGCGTGTTCGTGAATCGGCGTACGCAAACGACGTAGGGAATTTCAAAATCGACGCGGGAACGACGGCCATACTTAACAATACTTACCCCTGCTTTTAGCATGGGTAAGTATACGACGGGTACCGCGCTACGGAAACGACGTAAGAACACCGCGTCGGGTCCGCGTACGTTCGTGAATTTCGCGTATCTCGCTGATTTACATATTATTCAGTGTAAATCAGCGGGAACGCCCCCGGCGCCATTTTTAAATCAAAAAAAAGATCCGACAGTGTAACACAGTGTGACACTGTCGGATCTCAGCCCTATCTATGCGTATCTGATTATATGAATCAGGCGCATAGATAGGACCAGTGTAAGTCAGAGATACGATGGTGTATCTGAGATACTCCATCGTATCTCTTTTGTGAATCTGGCCCTGTATGTTTAATGAAGCCAAGTCTTTGATGCATGCAAAAACATTTTATTTAAGGTGACCCTGTCACATGAATAAAAGTCTGCAGAAGAGTAGGCCTCCACCATATCCTGCAAATCACGTGTGGACAGGGGCGTTGCTAGGTGGCAAAAAGACCAGGGGCTTTAACCCGAAGTCCAAGGCCGGAACCGAGGGGGGGGGGATTAGTGGTGTTGTATGTGGCGTAGCGTAGCGTTTTTTTGGGGCTGGGTGGTGGGGTTGTGTGACTTACCAGTGCCCATCAATGCTGACCACTGACCTACCTGCACTGACCTACCTGACCTACATACACTGACCACTGACCTGCATGACCTTAACACACACTGACCTACTGACAATGGCATAGATACACACACTGACCTACCTAAGCTCAGCCATGGTGTGCGGTCACAGCAGGGAGCAGGCAGGGGCGGACTGACCATTGAGTCACTCGGGCACTGCCCGAGGGCCCCATGCCACTAGGGGGCCCCATCAGGGTTGCCAGGCTCAGTAAAACCAGGGACAGTATGTAAAAATCTATGTTTTTTTTTTTATCTGTCCCTGATATGTCCGATACCGACATGCTTTTAATGTGAATATCCCAAGATTTTAGCTGCCCCGCCTCTGCACTGCCTCCTGGCATGGTGGCCATCTGTAAGCCAGAGGGGCCCCATAATCTTCTATTGCCCGGGGGCCCCATGAGTTGTCAGTCCGCCCCTGGGAGCAGGCATTTAGTCACTTGTCACTGTCAGAGAGGAGAGGAGCTGCCGAGGAGGCGAGGAGCTGCCATGCCGAGGAGGAGGCGAGGAGCTGCCATGCCGTGGAGGAGGCGAGGAGCTGCCATGCCGAGGAGGAGAGGGAGAAGAGCCGCCCGCCCGAGCAGGGATATTGTTCGGCGGCTGCATTTGAAATTCCCGCCTTCTGGAGACTCTGCAGGCTATGATGGACGCACGTCACACGTCCCATGGTCCTCCTGGCATTGGCGCTGCAGGCTCCAGAAGGCGGGACCTATGGCACTCGGCCCCAGCCACACTCGGCCGAACTCGGCCACACTCGGCCCCAGCCGCACTCGGCCACACTCTGGCGCACTCGGCCACACTCTGGCGCACTCGGCCACACTTGGCACCCGGCCGCATTCGGCCACACTCGGCCCCAGCCGCACTCGGCCACAGCCGCGATCAGATCGGTCCCGGGCCCCGGCGCTTGGGGCCAACAATACAAAGCATCGTTCAATAGACTCTGGGCTTTTCGGGGTCCCATTCGGGGCTCCCGCCCCCCAAGCCCGGGCCTAACGACGCCCCTGCTTGTGGAGCCCCCTGATTCCAGGCACACCGTCCAAAGAGGTGCCAACTTCACCCCCAGTTTTAAAAAAAAAACATAGACCCCGCCATTCCACAAAGAGCACCACAATGCCCAAAGCAGAGAGATTTGTGGGTTAAAGTGGTTGTAAACTCTCACATATACCCAGTGAAGTGAACACAGAGATTAAACAAATCCTCCTACAAAAGTTTTACTTGTTTATCTGCAGTCTTCTCTTTCCTACACCCCTTCGAAAGGGCAGAAGCATGTTAAAATCCTTCTTCATCTGTTAAGCGGTGTACACACTATCGGTTTGTCCAATGAAAACGGACTGTTTTCATCGGACAAACCGATCGTGTGTGGGCCCCATTGTTTTTCCATCGGTGAAAAAAAATAGAACATGTTTTAAATTTTTCCTATGGATAAAAAAATTACCGTCTGTGTGGAACTCCATCGGACAAAAATCCACGCATGCTCAGAATCAAGTCGACGCATGCTCGGAAGCATTGAACTTCATTTTTTTCGGCTCGTCGTAGTGTTTTACGTCCCCGCGTTTTGGCACAGTCGGATTTTTGACTGATGGTGTGTAGGCAAGACTGATGAAAGTCAGCTTCATCGGATATCCGAGGAAAAAATCCACCGGATTAGATTCCATCAGATATCCGATTGTGTACCCAGGGCTTTAGTATCACAGAGGAGGGGACGGAGAGGCTGCAGTGTGTGAGACCTGATTGGAGGAAAGGAAAACACACCCCTCCACCAGTGCTGGGACAAGGTCATTCGGTGCCCAGGGCGAAGATGGCAAACTGCGCCCCCCCCCCCCCCCCGGTGTAAAGAACGAGTCAGTGTCGGTTTCCGATCCCGCCTCTCGGTGAAGTCCCACCGGCTGGGACAAGGAATCGCCTGTTGGGCGCAGTGGCGACTCTAGGAACAATATATAAGGGGGGTACATAAGATGCCACAGTCAAAACTTGGGGGGCACTAATCATTTTTACCAGTAAATCATACTAGGGTTGTCCCGATACCACTTTTTTAGGACCGAGTACAAGTACCGATACTTTTTTTCAAGTAGTCGCCGATACCGAATACCGATACTTTTTTTAAATGTGTCCCCATATGCAGCCATGTCCCCCCCATATGCAGCCATGTCCCCCACATATGCAGCCATGTCCCTCTAGCCATGTCCCTCACATATGCAGCCATGTCCCTCTAGCCATGTCCCTCACATATGCAGCCATGTCCCTCTAGCCATGTCCCTCACATATGCAGCAATGTCCCTCTAGCCATGTCCCTCACATATGCAGCCATGTCCCTCTAGCCATGTCCCTCACATATGCAGCCATGTCCCTCACATATGCAGCAATGTCCCTCTAGCCATGTCCCTCACATATGCAGCCATGTCCCTCTAGCCATGTCCCTCACATATGCAGCCATGTCCCTCACATATGCAGCAATGTCCCTCTAGCCATGTCCCTCACATATGCAGCAATGTCCCTCTAGCCATGTCCCTCGATGCGGCGGCGCGATGCGGCGGCAGCGGCGGGGGGGGGAAAGGGGGGGAAAGTATTCTATTTAGGTATCGGGGGTATTTGCACGAGTACGAGTACTCCCGCAAATACTCGGTATCGGTCCCGATACCGATACTGGTATCGGTATCTGGACAACCCTAAATCATACCATGGAAATTAAACTAAATAAGTGTGTGTGATATATATATATACACATACACACACACACAAAAGTCGAGAGTAATGTGGTATTTTGAATGTCTTATTGTGGAACCACACCAGCAATGTTATGTTAGAACGCATTTTTAACACAAGTGGTGAGGGGGACTGTTAAACCCTGCAGTTGAGCAAAGTTTTTCCCCCCCCCCCCCCCGCTACTCCCGTTAGCTGCATAGAGGCAGTGGCTGGGGGTGTATACATATTTCAGCCATGTTTAGTGTCATGGCAGCAATTACACCCTGTGTTGCTTTTGGCAGGTGCTTCTACCCACTGTGTACAACCCCTTCAACTGAATGAGGATGCTCTGCAACAGCCCCAACAAGTGTGAATGAGCCCTAAAGTGTAGCAGAGAGACAGAACACACAGACCTTGCATTCTTTTCTCCCAGGTAGAGATCTAAGATGTAAGAAACATGCTTTCTGCTGGTTTAAAGGAATGCAAGTGTCCCTCTGATGATAAAGATCTTTCACAGCCCAGTGTCAGGATGAACATGAACAGACTGTAAGAGCATGTCTTCCTTGGATCCTGTTCCCCTCTATCTCTGCTGCCTGCACTAAACAACCAACCTACCATGCTGCTGCCCCTTTCCCTATCACTGACTATCCATGCTGCTGCTTTCTATTCCTGAAGCAAAGGAAAAAAACTCACTGTGACACAGAAGAGCAGAGGGGTCATTTTAGCCACTTCCTCCTCCTCTGAAACTGCTTAAAGTTGTCCAAATCTGGCGGCAGGAGAAAGGGGAGGGGCTGGAGTAGCATGATTGGATGAGAACTGGCATGTGACTGCACAGATCCCTGTCTATGCGGACCAAGCACTGCCAGACGACATCCTGCATCTCCTTGCTGTGCTGTGCTGTGCTGTGAGTTTTACCAGCATAGCTTTCTGAGCATACAGACAGGGACGGGAGCACTGCTCGTTTCAGGAGCCGGGTCTGCTGCAGTTATTATGGCAAGCAGGAGACCCGGTCTGCTTTTGAATTTGGAAGCATATGGGTGAACTGACTGTGCGAGCGCTACTCGCATTGACTTTGGAGTCAGCGTGGAGAGGGAGGGGGGAAGAATTCACTGTAGGAAATGACATGGGTTCTCTCTTGTGATTACTCTGCCCGATAGAGAAGTGAGGGGCAGGGCGGGACTGGACTCAGGTTTGTGTCGGGTGCAGGAGCGCACTCGGCACATGCTGTTGTTATCTATGAAGCGCGGCCAGTACACCAGCACTTCTACTGCGCCCCCCTTCCTCCAGTAAATGGTCCCGCCCAGGGCATCCGCCCCCTCCGCCCACCCCTTGTACCGGCCCTGCCCTCCACACAGCAGGAGAGCTGTGTTCTAAATAGACAAGCTGTATTCTGAGCTCTCCTCCCCGACACAAATGTTATCTCATGCGGCAGGACAACTTGTCAGAAGTGACTTATGCTGATAACAGAGGAACGAAGCACCAGAGAGAAACAACACTTAGAGCTTTGGAGAGAGATAAGGAAACACTACAGATACAATGGTGCTCATAAGTTTACATACTCTGACAGAATTTATAATTTCTTGGCCATTTTTCTGAGAATATGAATGATAACACTTTTCTTTTACTCATGGTTAGTTCCCCAAAAGGGAAAGTTCCACTTTAAGCCATCTTTTTTTCTAAAGTGAAAAACCACTTGAAGGCCATTTTGTTTGCTGTGGATAATGATTAAAACTTGTGCCTTTTTTTTTATTTGTCTGTGTCCCCATTTGTTAGGGTGGCCAGACATCCCCGGTTTCAGGGCACAGTCCCAGGATTGAGGACCAAGCCTGTCCCCGGTTTTGTCCCCGGATTGGATTTGAACAGGGGCTGGGGCAATTTCAAAGACAGCCAATGCAGAATAAAAAAATAAAATTCTGAATTACACACCTCCGTTCCACCGCTCCTACTAGCTTAAGGGGGTGTGTTTTTCCCATTATCTGTGCCCCTTTCTGATGATCATGTGCTGGTTGGAGCGGAGGGAATATTTCTTCAGTTTAGGGCGCATGCCCATTCAGCTCCGCTTGCATGTTCTTCTGCCTTGGCTCAAGTCCCAGCCAGCCGCCTGCCTGCCTATCTCCTTGCCTTCCCTGGCGGAGTGATCTTCCTCCGCAACCCACCCAGTAGTATCCGGGGCCCGGAGAGTAAGACTTGACAGGCTGTAAGGCGGCGACGGACAGAGAGTCGCTAATTGCCGCCATTACTAGTAAAAAAATAATATGTCCCCGGATTTAATTAAAAAAATCTGGTCACCTTACCATTAGTGGAATTCAAGCTACAAATACTGCAGCTGCTGACTTTTAAAATAAGGACACTTACCTGTCCTGGGTGCCCGCAATATCGGCACCTGTGTCGGCTCTCGGGTGCTGCCGCCACCATCTTTGGTAAGGGAATCAGGAAGTGTAGCCTTGCGGCTTCACTTCCTGGTTCCCTACTGCGCATGCGCGACTCGCGCTGCACAATCCCACTGGTCCCTGCTGTCTTCTGGGACCTGTGTGTTTCCCAGAAGACAGCAGGGGGGGGAAGCAGGAGGCGACGGATGTGACATAGATACCCACGGGTGGCTCGGCTATCTATGACCAGAAGGGGGAGCAAAATACCTGTTTTAGACAGGTATCTTCTCCCCCCCTGAAAGATGGCAAATGTGACACCGGAGGGGGGGGGATCTCTGAAAAGCGGAAGTTCCATTTTGGGGGGGTTCTAAGGAACTTGCTAGCAAAAAATGCAGAATTGTCAAAATTGGCTTGGAGTGCTAGTAGTTAAAAAAGTTCTTCTTAGAACATCATGAAATAATTATACACGCTAAGCCTACTCAAGGTTTTTTTGGTCTTTCGTGTAATTACAAAGCCACTGACATCATAGTTAAATACATAAGTACATTCTTCTCCTTCTCTTTGCTTGTGTACTACTATGCGGGGCCCCCGATTTTTCGCCACCACCGCCGCTAGAGGCCGCCATTTTCATGTAGACCAAACAAGAGGAGGCAGTGTGGCTGCCAATAGGAATTGAGCTGCGGCACCGCCCACCTCCCGCCCCGCTGATGTCTGTCTGTGAAATGATGTAGGAAGGGGTGGGGGTGGGCGGTGCCGCAGCTCAATTCCTATTGGCAGCTCAATGCCTATTGGCAGTCCACTGACTCCACTCTGTACTGTAATGGCGGTACCTGATGATGTAAGGGGGCTAGGGGGGACTCCAATGGGAATGCCTGATGTAAGGGGGGACTCCAATGGGAATGCCTGATGTAAGGGGGGACTCCAATTGGAATGCCTGATGTAAGGGGAGACTTCCGCTGGGAATGCCTGGTGTAAGGCAGACTCTACTGGGTATGCCTGATGCAAGGGGGGCTCCGCTGGGAATGCCTGATGTAATGGTGCTCCGCTGGGAATGCCTGATGTAAGGAGGGGCTCCGCTGGGAATGCCTGGTGTAAGGGGGACTCCACTGGGTATGCCTGATGCAAGGGGGGCTCCGCTGAGAATGCCTGATGTAATAGTGCTCCGCTGGGAATGCCTGGTGTAAGGGGGACTCTGCGGGAATGCCTGGTGTAAGGGGGGACTCCGCTGGGAATACCTGGTGTAAGAGGGGACTCCGCTGGGAATGCCTGGTGTAAGGGGGGACTCCGCTGGGAATGCCTGGTGTAAGGAGGGACTCCGCTGGGAATGCCTGGTGTAAGGGGGGACTCTGCTGGGAATGCCTGGTGTAAGGGGGGACTCCGCTGGGAATGCCTGGTGTAAAGGGGGACTCCGCTGGGAATGCCTGATGTAAGGAGGGGCTCCGCTGGCGATGCCTGGTGTAAGGGGGGACTCCGCTGGGAATGCCTGATGTAAGGAGGGGCTCTGCTGGGAATGCCTGGTGTAAGGGGGACTCTGCTGGGAATGCCTGATGTAAGGAGGGACTCTGCTGAGGACACCTGATGTAAGGAGGGACTCTGCTGGGATTGCCTGATGTAAGGGGGGACTCCGCTGGGAATGCCTGGTGTAAGGGGGACTCTGCTGGGAATGCCTGGTGTAAGGGGGGACTCCGCTGGGGACACCTGATGTAAGGAGGGGCTCCGCTGGGAATGCCTGATGTAAGGAGGGACTCCGGGCTTTCACTAATTCTGCATTATGGTGAGTTGAACCACTTCATTATATATTACAATGTAACAATAGAAACAATGCGCTTCAATCATCCTGACACCATAACAACCATGGTGTCGGGATGATTGAAGCGCCAACACCAGGTGTTTGGAGTATCTTTATCAGCTGATTTGTTAAACTTTCTGGAATACACATATTTCTATTGTGGTAACGGATCTGGCCTGCTGTCCCTCCATCCCTCTTTCTTTCTTTCTTTCTCTCTTTCTTTCTTTCACTCTTTCTTTGTCTCTCTCCCTCTTTCTTTCTTTCTTTCTCTCTCTCTCTCTCTCTCCTTTTTTTTCTCTCCTTTTCTTTCTCTCCCTCTTTTTTTCTCAAATATTTCTCTTATATTCATCCACAGAGGAAATGGGTTCTTATCTGGGCAAATTCAGTCCAAGAACATTCTTTAACCACTTAAGCCCCGGACCATTATGCAGGTTAAGGACCAGGCCCCTTTTTGCGATTCGGCACTGCGTCACTTTAACTGACAATTGCGCGGTGGTGCGACGTGGCTCCCAAACAAAATTGGCGTCCTTTTTTTCCCACAAATAGAGCTTTCTTTTGGTGGTATTTGATCACCTCTGCAGTTTAAATTTTTTGCGCTATAAACAAAAATAGAGCGACAATTTAAAAAAAAAACAATATTTTTAAAATGTTGCTATAATAAATATCCCCAAAAATATATAAAAAAACATTTTTTTTCCTCAGTTTAGGCCGATACGTATTCTTCTACCTATTTTTGGTAAAAAAAATCGCAATAAGCGTTTATTGATTGGTTTGCGCAAAAGATAGTTTTATGGCATTTTTATCAATAATTTATTTTTTACTATTTAAGGCGGCGATCAGTGGTTTTTATCTTGACTGCGACATTATGACGGACACATCGGACACTTTTGACACTATTTTGGGACCATTGTCATTTTTACAGCGAGCAGTGCTATACAAATGCACTGATTACTGTGAAAATGACATTGGCAGTGAAGGGGTTAACCTGTAGGGGACGCTAAAGGGGTTAAGTGTTCCCTATGACAGAGAACAGACAATCAGTGACAGGCTCACTAGGAAGCACAGGGAGAGGTTTGTTTATACTTACCTCTCCCCGTTCTTCAGCTTTGTGACCCGATCGTGGGACACCGGCGGCGATCAGTTCCGCGGGTTCCGCAGGCACAGTCACGGAGCACAGGACCAGGTAGCAAGCGTGCCGCCGGCAACACGCTCGCGACCCACGGCTGGGCTTCTTAAGTACGTCCATATGCACAGCCGTGCCATTCTGCCGACGTATTTAGTCGTGCAGCGGTCCTTAAGCGGTTAATAACCACTTAAGCCCCGAAAGATTTTACCCTCTTCCTGACCAGAGCACTTTTTACAATTCGGCACTGCGTCGCTTTAACTGACAATTGCGCCGTCGTGGGACGTTGTACCCAAACAAAATTTGAGTCCTTTTTTCCCACAAGTAGAGCTTTGTTTTGGTGGTATTTGATCACCTCTGCGGTTTTTATTTTAGGCCTATATGTATTCTTCTACATATTTTTGGTAAAAAAAATTGCAATAAGCGTATATTGATTGGTTTGCGCAAAAGTTATAGCGTCTACAAACTATGGGAAAGATTTATGGCGATTTTTTTTTTTACTAGTAATGGTGGTGGTCTGGGATTTTTATTGGGACTGTGATATTGCGGCGGACAAATCGGACACTTTTGACACATTTTTGGGGCCAATCACATCTATACAGCGATCAGTGCTATAAAAATGCACTGTTTACTGTATAAATGTCACTGGCAGGGAAGGGGTTAACACTAGGGGCGGATCAAGGGGTTAACGGTGTTCCCTATTGTGTGTTCTAACTATAGGGGGAGGGGACTTACTAGGGGAAGAGAGAGATCGGTGTTCATACTTTGTATGAACACATGATCAGTCTCTTCTCCCCTGAGAGAACCAGGATCTGTCTGTTCACACAGACAGATCCCGGTTATCGCTCTGTCACGAGCGATCGCGGGTGTCTGGCGGTCATCGCACCCGCCGGGCACTCGCATCAGCTCCAGGGGCGAGTCGTGGGCACGCGTGCGCCCCTAGTGCCCAAAAGGCGACGTGACGCAACATAACGTTGTTTCGCCCAGCCGTGCCATTCTGCCGCAGTAAAACGGCGGCGGCTGGTCGGAAAGTGGTAAAGAAGAAGTGACCAGAACCCTTCAAAGCAATAATAGCCAACCTGGAAAGAAGACCGGAAGAAGTTGGAAGCCCTGTTAGCGGCGACAGTGCGCTGCTGGTGGGCTTCGTTTTAAGGTACCTTGCAGGTTTAAAAAAATATTTTTTTTAATTATCAACATGGATAAATACAGCTACTCACATTAAAACAGTAAAAAAAGTGGCATATCAATTTAATAAACCCTCAGGTATGGAGATCGGGGATCACGTTCACAACAAACCAAATAAGACAAATGGACAAACGTGATGATGTCACTGCCTTCACTCTGCCCTCACATTCCCAACCACAGCAGTTTCGTGATACAGAGGATGTGGTGTTGAGGGGTTACATTTTAGAATGCCCACACAAATGATGCCCTCACCTCACCTCAATGACTACTAGAAGAACATTTTCAAAACTGTGCAGCTGCCCCAGGTTAGCGATTGGCACCAACAGATGCCGCCTGTTAGATAAGTTTACTCATGTGTCGCATAATCAAATTTGAAGCGGCTCCAGATGTTACTCATGTTTCGTTAGATCATGCTTATGATCAGCTTACAGTTAGATCAGCCCACTCAGAGTTGTATAATTTCATCAACTTTGAAGTTGCTCCAGATATTCTCTTTTTTTTTTTTTTTTACACAATTACAATGCTTATGCAATTGCAGCCATCAGACTAGTGACCACTAGTAGAAAAAAAAACATCAAATATGTGCAGCTGTCTCAGGTTATCAATGTCTGCAAAATAAGCAGCTGCTGGTTAGATAAGTCTACTCAGCGCAGTGTCCCCCTATCAAATTTAAAGCAGCCCCTGATCTCTCTGATTATCTTCTCTTATGATTGTAGCTGGCTGTGACGGACTTCTGACACCCCGACTGGGTATCTTCACCAAGATAGATTCTGGAACCAGAATATAATAATTTTACCCCAAGCATCAGACAGAACCAATATGGAGTAAAACAGGACTAAGGCCTCGTACACACGACCGTTTTCCTCGATAGAATCCATCAAGAAACTTGGTGGGAGAGTTTTTTTGCTGAGGAAAACAGTTGTGTGTATGTTTTTCGTCGAGGAAACTGTCGAGGAACTCGACGAGGAGAAAAGAGAATAAGTCTCAATTTCCTCGTTGTGTTCCTCGTCGGGCTGGTTTTCGACGAGAAACGCGAGAGTGTGTATGCTAAGAAACCCGCGCATGCTCAGAATAAAGTATGAGATGGGAGCGCACCTTCGGTAAAAGTAGCGTTTGTAATGGAGATAACACATTCGTCACGCTGTAACAGACTGAAAAGTGCAAATCGTCTCTCACCAAACTTTTACTTAACACGCAGTAACATGAGATTAGCAAAAGCAGCCCCAAGGGTTGTGCCAGTGGAATCGAACTTCCCCTGCCATCGTATGTGTTGTACGTCACCGCGTTTGAGAACGAGGAGATTTTGTCTTGACCGTGTGTACGCAAAGCAAGCTTGTCGAGTTCCTCGACAAGCCTAACAAGGAACTCGTCGAGGAAAACGATGTGTCTTTTCCGACGAGTTCCTCGGTCCTGTGTACGAGGCCTAACTTTATATTGAACAGAAATGCAGGTTTTTATCCATTTCAAAAATAGTGGCAGTCCCCACCTGAACAAAAAAAATAAAAAAATATTACACATTGGAGTAAACATCACACAATGGTTATTTAAAGAGGTAAAGTTGACACAAGACTAATAACATCTAGAAGGATTAGCAAACAGACAGAAACAACAGGTTACTCAATTAACAATGGGAATACACACCTAGGAGCAACTCAACGAAGAACTGTACACAATGGAGAAAGACACTTATGCCGCGTACACATGATCGGATTTTCCATCAGAAAAACCTTGGATGGAAATCCGCTCAAGCTTGGCTTGCATACACACGGTCACACAAAACTTCTCTGAACTTTCATCCGTCAAGAACGCAGTGACGTACAACACTTCGATGAGCCGAGAAAATGAAGTTCAATGGTTCCGAGCATGAGTCAAATTGTTTCCGAGCATGCGTCGGAATTGTGCGCGTATAGGAACTTTTTCCATCGGAAAATTTGAGAACCAGCTCTCAAACTTTTGTTGGTGGAAATTGCAACAGCAAAAGTTAGATGGAGCATACACACGGTCGGAATTTCCATTCAAAAGCTCACATCAGACTTTTGCTGTCGGAATTTCCGATCGTGTGTACGGGGCATTAAAAGTAAATATGTAACACCTTAATAAACAGATTACACGAGTTTGGCGAACAGTTCGAGCCGAGCAAAAGTTCAGTCCAAACATTGCTTATTCGCCTGTTTGGCGAACACCCAAATTTGCTTGGCACTCGTGGGATGTTCGCTTAATGAGCGCCCCACAAAGCACTGTATGTTGCATAGCTGGTTGTTAAGGAGCGGGCTGTGAAGATGGCCGATGTGTCCTTAACAATGGATAAGTCATCAGCTGTCAACGGACAGCTGAATGAAAAAAGAAACTATGTCAGCAATAGAAAAAAAGTGAAAAAAAACTGCGTGAGGTTCTCCCAAACATCCATGCAAGAACCTTATCCGAGCATGAAGCTCAGCAGGTCAGGAAAGGGGGGCAGAGCAAGCACCCCCCCCCTCCTGAACCATACTAGGCCACATGTCCTCGATATGGGGGGTGCTTTAGGGCAGGGAGGGACAAACGCCTCTTCCCAACAACTCTGGGGGATGGTTGTGGGGGTCTGCGGGCAGGGGGTTTATCGGAATCTGACAGTTCCCTTTAACAAGGAGGCCCCTAGATCCTGTCCAACCATGTGAATGAGTATGGGGTACATTGTACCCCTACTCATTCACCAAAAAAATGTCAACAATAAATAAAAACAGGAGGCATTTTTTGACCATTCCATTTAAAAAACAAAAAAAAACAATGTCCTCTGATATAGATCCATCGTCAACCATAACTGCTGCCGCACTGCCGGACCCGGAAAAATAAAAATAAAACATTATGTCCGCAACTAAGGCTAATCGCCAAATGCCTGCTACGCTGTTTGACAGTTCTTAAATAGGTAAGGGGTGGGGCCATCAACCCCCCTAAGTAGGAGGCTTGCCCCCTTCCAAACCCAGTTGGGGATTGGTCAGGGCTCCTCACATAAGCTCCCTGCCACTCCAGTTCCCAGCCCTGCCCCTCTTCCAGAACGTTCTCCCTGGAAGCAGGGGAGGCGTCCAAGAACTGAAAGACAGGTGGTCACACCCACTGCTACACTAACCACTCCCTGCCCCCCATATCAAAACAAAGAGGCCAAGCATGCAGCATAGGCCTGCCTAAATTTACCTGCCTGGCAGCTATCACCTTTTTGAAAAATGTATTGGTTAATAGCATTAAATATATCCAACGTGTTTTGGGGGCAAGGCCTCCCCCTAACCTATGTTAGGTCTCGAAAAAGACTGTGAAATCTTAATAGCACCATGAACTGCCAGCATATGCAAAGCAAAGGTACGCTTCAGCGTTTGCCTTTCCTTATTTAAATAAGAAGGTTTCCATTGCTGGTCTCCTTCTTACATGACAGAGAAAACGTGTTAGACCTCGTACACACAGGCAAGAATCTCGTCAGGAAAAAAACGTAATTTTTCCTGACGAGATTCTTGGCTAGAATCTCTTGCCGTCCGAGTGTACACACACTCATTTCAAAATAACTGCTGTTCTCTTGAAAGGCAAGAACGCAGTGACATCATCACGTACGACGAGCGTGCGCTCGTCACATTCAATGCCGCCGCCGCCATCTTGCTTCACCCTACCTATGCCGTGGAAGCTACCGCGCATGCGTCAAAGTCGTTTCGAGCATGTGTGGGTTTCCACGGTGACAGGTAAGTATACACATACTCGGGTTTCTCGTCGGGAAACAGGCCGACAAGAATCTCGAAGAGAAAATAGAGAGCAGGATCTCAATTTTTCTCGTCGAGATTCTGGCCAGATTTCCAGACGAGAAACCTGAAAGCCTTGTACACACGCTCGGTTTACTCGGCAAGAAAGCTCTGCCAGCAGTTTTCTTGCTGGTTCTTGCCGAGAACACCGAGCGTGTGTACGAGGCTTTAGACTCTTCTTATGTCTGGTCAGCTCAAATCTAAGTTTTAATTATTATTTAGAATCTATGGGGCAGATCCACATAGCGAGTACGCCGGCGTATCTACTGATACGCCGGCGTACTTTCAAATTTCCCGCGTTGTATCTTTAGTTTGAATCCTCAAACCAAGATACGACGGCATTTGGGTAAGATCCGACAGGCGCACTATTCTGAATCGGCTGCAAAGGCTATGAATGTATCTTTCAGTAGCACATGGAGCTCATTGCCCTGAAGAGATTATTCATCCCAAATCACCTTTCCAGATAGCTTACTCAGTCACAACTCACATGAAAGAAGATCTGGCGATGTTTATTCGTCGTATGATCCGTAGAATGCAAGTTACAACAGGTAAAAGAACGATTCTTACATGCAGGTAGAAGAAACATACAGGTCACATGAAGTACAGCATTGAAATGACTGATACAGAAAAGAGGGGGAGGAGACTGAGCAGCATGCAAACTAAGGAATGCCACAAGAGTCAAACTAGATAGGGATTAAAGAGACAGTACATAATAAAAATAATATCATGTAACATGACACTCCCCGCCTGAAATCTTTAGATTTCAAAGTCTATTACATATATAAAGATAAGTCCAACTTGAACCTGTAGGGGAAGAAACGTTAAAGGTAAAACTGGTGTGTAAACCATAGATACGAGATACCCGCAAACACAAGAAGGTACGCAGTAAATGAACAATGAAACATGACGTCCAAAAAACAGATGGCTTGAGTCCTGCAGTCTATCGTTTGTAATCGTGGGACTTCAACAGTAGCACAGTCAATAGTGATAGTGATATTCTCCCCGCCATAGCGGGTATAGCCGGTACTCCTGCCTAAGTCACTCATTATGACTTCAGCTATTTCCACTGCTAGCACAGCTGCACAAAGTTCAAGTCTGGGTATGGTATGTGCGGGTTTTGGTGTTAGCTTTGTCTTGCCTAGAACAAAGTTGCAGTGTATGTCTCCATTAACTCCTGAGGTCTTCAAATAGGCCACTGCAGCTATAGCTTCAACTGATGCATCAGAGAAAATATGGATTTCCCTCTGGACAGCGGCTGAGATGGAGACTGGGGCATAGCAACGTGGAATTTGGAGCTGTTCTAATGTCTTCAGAGAACCTCTCCATTTCTCCCATCTTTGTTGTTTCTCAATAGGTAACGGAGTGTCCCAATCTAGGTTATCAGTAGTAAGCTGTCTTAATAACATCTTACCTTGGATGGTGACTGGGGCTATAAATCCCAGTGGGTCGTAGATGCTGTTCACTACGGACAAGACTCCTCTCTTGGTGAAGGGTTTGTCACAGGTTGACACCTGGAAGGTGAATGTGTCTACTTTGATGTTCCACAGCAGACCTAGACTTCTCTGTATAGGGGGTGTGTCTGACCCAAGGTCAAGGTCTTTCACACTGGCAGCATAGTCCTCAGGGTGAAATGCATTCATTAGCTCTTGGCTGTTAGATATAATTTTGTGAAGTCTCAAGTTTGCTACAGCTAGCATCTCCTTTGTTCTGGTAAGAAGATTAATTGCTTCTTTAGCAGTAGGAAAGGATTTGAGCCCGTCGTCTACGTAAAAGTTCCTTTCAACAAATTGACGAGCATCGGATCCATACTCAGCTTCTCCAAGCTGAGCTGTCTTTTTTAGTCCATAGATTGCTACAGCTGGGGAAGGGCTGTTCCCAAAGACATGTACCCTCATTCGGTAATCAATTACCTCTTTGTTGATGTCGTTGTCCTTGTGCCATAGAAACCTGAGGTAATTCCTGTTATCTTCCTTGACGATGAAGCAGTGGAACATTTGTTGAATGTCCGCCATCACCGCTACAGGTTCTTGACGAAAGCGAATTAGGACTCCAATGAGGTTGTTGTTCAAGTTGGGCCCTGTGAGGAGCATGTCGTTAAGTGAGAAGCCTTCATGTTGGGCACTGGAGTCAAAGACAACTCTGATTTGGTCTGGCTTTCGTGGGTGATACACACCGAAGGAAGGGAGGTACCAGCATTCTTCTCCTTCTTTCAATGGGGGTGCGGGTTCGGCATGACCCCTGTCAAAGATATTCTGTATGAAGTCCACAAAATGTCTTTCCATCTCTGGCTTCCTGCTTAAGGTACGCTTTAAGGAGGAGAATCTTTTGACTGCTTGATGTAGATTGTTTGGTAGCTTCTCTCTCGGGAGGCGAAAGGGTAGGGGTGCTACCCAGCTATTGGAATCTTCCTGAAAGAACTCATTGTCCATTACTTTAAGGAATTCTTTGTCTTCTGCCGAAGGAGCCAACTTGTCGTCTTCACTGCTTACGTTGAAAACTGTAGAACCAAAGCTGTCATCGTAGGTGCGGGAAAGGTTTGTGTTGCAATGTTGCAACTTGCAGCTAGTTACCTTCTCCTTTACCCAGTAGTGATGTGGGCATGGCTCAAAGTGAGTATTACGACCATTTGGCAATACATTTGTCTTGAATGAAGAAATGTTAGTAGGCCTTTTCATTTTGCCTATACAGACGTTGCCTATGATGACCCAGCCTAAGTCCAGGTACTGGGCGAATGGGGCCTCTGGAGGTCCGCTGACCTGCCTGTGTACCTTGTGGATCCTTAGAATATCTCTTCCCAGCAGAAGAAGGATTTTAGCATCTTTGTCAAGTGGTGGGATTTCACTGGCTATTGACCTTAGATGAGGGTGGTAGAAGGCAACTTCTGGTGTAGGTATTTCTTCTTTGTTGGCTGGTATCTGGTTACACTCTACAAGTGTAGGTAAGGGTAATTGTAGGTTATTTTCTAGGGAGGACACAATAAATCCATGAGCCCTTCTTCCAAAAACCTCTGTAGTTCCACTACAAGTGCCTAAGGTGTAAGGGTGAACCTCTCCTTTTGTGCAAAATAGATCGAACAGTTCGGATCGTGCAAGCGATCGATTGCTTTGATCGTCTAAGATAGCATACACCCTTAAAGTCTTTTCTGGCTGATCCTTGTGATGAATATTCACTAGGCATATTTTAGCGCAAGATTTGTCACAGTGGTCTTCCCCACAGACTTCAGTGCACGAAGAAAATACCATGGTGGAATTAGGTACGTGATCTGTACTCTTCCCGCTGTGGTTCTGCCCAGGAGGAAGGTCTGCATGTTGTGAAGGATTGGACTCAAGGGGATGGAGTGCTTGCACATGGTCCTCGGAACCGCACTCTATGCACTTGATAGGAGTTTTACATTCCTTGGCAAAGTGATCGGTGGAAGCACAGCATCTATAACATACCCCAAAAGTCTTTAGGAGTTCCTTTCGTTCTTGTAGGGGCTTCTTTCTGAAACCGATACATTTTTTGAGGGGATGAGGCTTCTTGTGGATGGGACATAATCGGTTTGGGTTTTCGATCTTGCCGCTCTTGTTTGGGGCGGGAGTGGGAATAATGTCTGTCTTCCTAACGGACACGGGACCTCTGCGGTTCCTGTAGCTAGTATGTAGGTTGTCACCTTTAGGTGAGGGAGTATTGAACTCGCTGAATGCAAAACTAGGATCGTTCTTGGTGTCAGCAATGTTCCTGACGAAGTTGCAGAAGTAGGAGAACGGGGGAAAGGAAACCTTGTTTTCCCGTTTGTATGATGACCCAACTTGGATCCACTTTTCTTGTAGGCCATGCGGAAGCTTGCAAACGATAGGGTTAACTCCTCGAGCAGTGTCCAGGTAACTGAGGCCAGGTAGCTTAGGGTCAGTTTTGGCAAGCTGGACTTCGAGAAGAAGGTCGCTGAGTCTCTGGAACTCTATATTGTCCTTACCAGATATCCTTGGGAAATTTTCCAATCGTTTGAGCAATGCATTCTCTATGGCTTCAGGACTACCGTAAGTCTGTTCTAGACGCTCCCATGCTGCGGTGAGACCTGCAGTTGGATTGTCGATGTAAACTGACCTGAGGCTCTTGACACGTTCTGTTGACTGTGGGCCAAGCAACCCGATCAGCAGATCCAGCTCACGATCGGCAGTAAAACCGATACCGCCTAATGTAGTTTTGAAAGCGGCTTTCCAGCTTCTATAATTTTCAGGATGGTCGTCGAAGTTTACTAGGCCTGACTTGGCGAGCTCATGTCGAAGTAAGTACTTTACTACCTCTGTTGCCTCTGACTTTACATAGGAGGTTGCTGGTTGATTGTTGTGGATAGCATTGTTTATGGTATCGTTGCAAAGAGACGTGGGAAGATATGGTGCAGCAAGGGCATTCAGCTGAATTGTTGGGTGAAGGTCTGGAACAGTACTGTTAGCAGGAGGCTGGCGGCTTGCTTGCGGATTAGTGTGCCGTTTTGTGACATATGCGGGATCAGCATGACAGTCGGGAGCTGCACTGGGGTGGGTTTGCATGTAGGAAGTGGCTGGAACAGCTTTTACCTGATGATGTGGTGAAGTCCTTGCGTTGCCGTGAAACGTGGAGGTAATTGAGTGTTCACTGCTGTGGTTTAGAACATAGTTCTTAGTGCGTTCAAAAGGATCTTCTACATCTGCCTTGACGCTGACCCTTTCGCTAGCATCTTCATCTGCACCGATAGCTTGTTCCAAAACCTTTAGTTTTGCTGCAGCTGCCTCGTAGTTGCTCTGTTCCTTTAAAGCTTCAATTGCTGCCCTTTGACGTGCCGTTTGAGCTTCTATTGCTGCCTTTTGATGCGCTGCCTCGGTTTCCATTACTGCCTTTTGATGCACTGCCTCGGTTTCCATTTCTGCTCTCTTTTTTGCATATGCGGCCCGTACCTTGATAGCCTCTGCTTCGGCGCGGGCATTTATTAGCTGTTCACTAAGCGTTGAGTGCCTTGAACTTCGGGATCTAGAGGAACCTTTAGAACGTCTGGTGGATACAGATTTGTGAGATACAGTGTCCCGTGGCAGCATTAATTTTGCTTCTGCCTTTGCTTTAGTTCGCTGGATAAAGCTTTCTCTTTCCTCATTAAGAAGCTGGGCATTGTTAAGTTGCTCTAAGGACTCCTCAGTGTTGATGCTTTGCAGAATAGTTTTATATTTCTTGCTTGTAGTCTGGTACAGTTCGTATGAGGCAGAGAGATGCTTTATGGCGCCCTCTAGTTGCAGTACCTCATGGCTGGGACATGAAATCACATCAATGTGGGTGAGGATTTTATCCCAAATCTGCTTCAAACTGGTTGCTAGTTCAGTTCTCATGGATTCATAGTTCTCTTTAACCTTCCAAGTGGGTTTCACAGAGCGTTTGGTCAATGCAGTGGACTCTGGGTCCTCATCCTGGCTTTCTCTGTGTGAAGCATGCTGTGGTGTTTCATCACACACTGAGCCCTTTCCACTCATGATGGCCTGCAGTACACAGGCTTGGCTGTAGCAGTGAAGAGTGTCTGTATACTGTGAGGAGCTGTAACAAGCTGTGCTGGGGTTGTATGCAGAATTCTCATGCAATACACACAGTTACACTTCACTATGATCTGTTCTGTGACGCAGTTATCTCTGTGCAGGCTGCTGGATACGTTCTTTTACTATTCTGAATCGGCTGCAAAGGCTATGAATGTATCTTTCAGTAGCACATGGAGCTCATTGCCCTGAAGAGATTATTCATCCCAAATCACCTTTCCAGATAGCTTACTCAGTCACAACTCACATGAAAGAAGATCTGGCGATGTTTATTCGTCGTATGATCCGTAGAATGCAAGTTACAACAGGTAAAAGAACGATTCTTACATGCAGGTAGAAGAAACATACAGGTCACATGAAGTACAGCATTGAAATGACTGATACAGAAAAGAGGGGGAGGAGACTGAGCAGCATGCAAACTAAGGAATGCCACAAGAGTCAAACTAGATAGGGATTAAAGAGACAGTACATAATAAAAATAATATCATGTAACATGACACGCACGGCTTCGTACACCTTCAGATCTTAGATGCAATACTTTGGCGCCCGCTGGGTGGAGTTTGCGTAGTTTTCTGCGTCAAGTATGCAAATTAGCTATTTCCGACGATCCACGAACGTACGCGCGGCCGTCGCATTTTCTAACGTCGTCTGTAGTCGGCTTTTTCCGGCGTATAGTTAAAGCTGGTATTTTGCGGCGTATAGATAGACTTGCCATGTTAAGTATGGCCGTCGTTCCCGCGTCGAAATTTGAATTTTTTTTTTTGCGTAAGTCGTCCGTGAATAGGGATGGACGTAACTCATGTCTAAGTTAAAAAAACGACGTCCTAGCGACGTCATTTAGCGCAATGCACGGCGGGAAATTTCGGAACGACGCATGCGCAGTTCATTCGGTGCGGGGACGCGCTTCATTTAAATGAATCACGCCCCCTACCCGCCGATTTGAATTCCGCCGCCAGAAATACACTACGCCGCCATAACTTAAGGCGCAAATTCTTTGAGGATTCGAAGATCCGCCAGGTAAGGTACAGCGGCGTAGCGTTTCTCTGATACGCTGCGCCCATCTAATTATCTGTGGATCTGGCCCTATTTGTTTAGTACTAGGTGGTCATAGCTTCACATTAGGTTGTCAAATTGCTCCTTACTTTTCATACCTGGCCTCGCTCTCTCCCAGAACCTGACTGTTGCCAATGAACAATAACTCACTCAAATCCACATCCATGGGAATTTCTTTTTTTATGGGGGATAAAACCACATAGTTCAATTTCCTCCTTCATGAGCACGCTGCCTGAGGTCAGTAATACTCCCCTTGGCTTCTCTTCAGTTATGTTTACAAAATCTGCAGAACGTTACCTTTGCCTTTGGGGCTTTCTCTGCTGATTTTTATAAATAACTTAAAGGGGTTGTAAAGGTACAATTTTTTTTCCTAAATGGCTTCCTTTACCTTAGTGCAGTCCTCCTTCACTTACCCCATCCTTCCATTTTGCTTTTATATGTCCTTATTTCTTCTGAGAAATCCTCACTTCCTGTTCTTCTGTCTGTAACTCCACACCGTAATGAGAGGCTTTCTCCCTGGTGTGGAGTGTCGTGCTCGCCCCCTCACTTGGACTACAGGAGAGTCAGGATGCTCTCTACGTTGCAGATAGAGAAAGGAGATGTGTGTTAGTGGGCGTCCCGACTATCCGGTAGTCCAAGGGAGGGTGCGAGCACGACACTCCACACCAGGGAGAAAGCCTTGCATTACTGTGTGGAGTTACGAGTTGACGATAACAGTTGACGCGTTTCAGCCTATAAGGCCTTAGGACCCTTTCACACAGTCGGACCATTCAGGTCCACCTGTCAGTCTTGACGGCGGACCTGAACGGCCGCTCCATGCAATCCTATGGAGTGTCAGATGTCAGCGGAGACATGTCCGCTGACATCCGATCCGATCCACCAAAATCAGACGGATGGCAATACGTCCCCATCCGTCCATGGCGGATCGGATGGGGTGAGATCTGATGAGAACGAACATGCTGTTCGTTTTCATCAGATCTCTCCATAGGAATCATCGGCGCTCAGGGCCGCCATCAGGAATTATGGGACCCCTTACACAGCTTCAGGCATGGACCCCCTGGAGCAGAGACAGAGAACCAGGGGGTGCTGCCGTCTCAAACTAAGAAGCGGGGGGCTGCCGCGAATTGAGGAACGGTGACTGCCGCCACAAATTGAGAAGTGGGGAGGTGCTGCCGCCGCAAAATGGGGTTAGGGTGCTTTGGGTGCTGAGGAACAAAAAAAGGGGGAGTTGCCCGGGGGACCTATGAGCCCCTTACAAAAAAAAAAAGAAATAAAAAAAAGATAAAAAAAATTATAAAAAAGGGAAAAGGGGGGTAGCCATCCGGGTCCCTGGGGACCTCTGGGCCCTTTAATTAAAAAATAAATATATAAAAAAAAAAAAAAAAAAAAAATTTATAAAAAAAAGGTTTTTTATAAAAAAATAAATAAAAAAAAGG
The DNA here is from genome assembly GCF_905171775.1 of Rana temporaria. Taxonomy (NCBI): domain Eukaryota; kingdom Metazoa; phylum Chordata; class Amphibia; order Anura; family Ranidae; genus Rana; species Rana temporaria. Next base: position 520,894,354 of record NC_053490.1, read on the forward strand.
GGGGTTGCCACCGGGGGCCCGGAAATTTAAAATTTAAAAATATATAAAAAAAGTTTTTTATAAAAAAAAAGTGGGGGTTGCAATCCGGGGCCCTGGGGACCTCTAGGCCCTTTAATAAAAACAAAAACAAAAAAATATATAGAATTGAGATTGATGGGCTTTGGGTGCTGATGAACAAAAAAAGGGGGGGGTTGCCCGGGGAACCTATGGACCCCTTACAAAAAAGAAATAAAAAACACATATAAAACGAATATATAAAAAAAAGGGGAGTAGCCACAGCTTCAGGCAGATTTTCAGACAACAAAATTCTTTCTCGTAAATTTAGATCGTGTTTAGCCAATTTCGACACACCAAATTCCATGCATGCTCTGAATCAAGTACGAGACGGAAGCGCTCGGCCCGGTAAAACTAGCATTAGTAATTTGTCACGCTGTAATGGACTGAAAAGCATGAGGGTGAAAATCGTGAATCGTCTCTCACCAAACTTCTACTAACACAAGTGGTATTGAACTTCCCTTTAATAGTGCCGTTGTACGTGTTGTATGTCACCGCGTTCTTGGCCTTTCGGAATTTCAGACAACATTTGTGTGACCGTGTGTATGCAAGACAAGTTTGAGCCAACATCCATCGGAAAAAAATCCACGGTTTTGTTGTCGGAATTTCCGATCGTCTGTATGCGCCATAACAGTTCGGTCACAGACATTAAATATGTAAAAAAATTGCGCAAAACTAAAGAACAAAGGAAAATTAGGCTGCCAACACAACAAAAGGACGGTTGTAGAAAATATAAAATTAAAGTGTGGCGCCAGTGAAAACCCAACCGTTGAAAGGAGGGAAGTGGATTACAAAGCATAAACCGCTCTGCTGGAAGCAGAAGGTCTAGGTTAGTGAACCACAACTGAAAAAGGTTTCTCAGTTGTGTATATATACAAATGATGTGTCAATAGGTCAGTGGACCACAATAAAAACTCATAAAAGGTTCGTATTCTATAGTGGAAAAAACATACAGAGAGTGCTATGTAAGCATACAAGTATTATGCTAAGTGCATCTGTGACAAATACGTGACAAACTCAAAATAAAACACATGTGCAAAACAACTATTGAAAGTTAAAAACACCAATCTTGAATATAATGAGTGTTTAGTCCATATATTTGTGATTTATAGAAAGAATGTCCATAGCACCCTTACTCAAGCAATTCCTTTATACGTGGTGTCACCCACAATTAATCAATTGATCTGTGTAAATGAAGGGGAGAGTAAGTCCATATAATCAATATGTGGATACGTTCCTCCTATTGGGTATCAATATAATTTCAGGAATGCGATCCTCCCTTGGTTACAACAGCATAGTAAGTGTGAATAAGGTACCCTTACCAGACAAGGTGGACCCTCTACTCACCATACGGTGGGAGGGTCTGACAGGCTTATGTGAGCCGATTGCCCCCCTGGATCTCCGTCTGAAAATTCCTCCTAGATAGGGCCAGCTTCGGATAACTCCAGGCTTGACCTCCAGGTCAGAAACCACGATCGAATAGGCGAGCAAGGCACCTCAAAAGCCACGTAGTAGTACCAGTTCAAAGGTGTAACCATCGGGGAAAAAGAGAGAAGTGCTTCTCATGGTGTAGATGGCAAAAAATGTATTTGATAAAATTGCAAATCCAAATACCACGCTAGTGATAGGCACAAATCACATAAAATTGGTAAAATCAAAAGTAAAAATAAGCTACACGTGAAAACAACAGCAAAACTTCCACACCTTGGGGTAAATGGAAATATCCAGCAAAATTGTGCAGTGGAGAAGCGATGAGGCTTATAGTACCCGACCGGTTTCGTCTTCAGCAGACTTCAACTGGGGTGTCCTAAGGATATTTGCTGGATATTTCCATTTACCCCAAGGTGTGGAAGTTTTGCTGTTGTTTTCACGTGTGGCTTATTTTTACTTTTGATTTTACCAATTTTATGTGATTTGTGCCTATCACTAGCGTGGTATTTGGATTTGCAATTTTATTTAAAATTCATTTTTTACCATCTACACCATGAGAAGCACTTCTCTCTTTTTCCCCGATGGTTACACCTTTGAACTGGTACTACTACGTGGCTTTTGGGGTGCCTTGCTCGCCTATTCGATCGTGGTTTCTGACCTGGAGGTCAAGCCTGGAGTTATCCGAAGCTGGCCCCATCTAGGAGGAATTTCCAGACGGAGATCCAGGGGGGCAATCGGCTCACATAAGCCTGTCAGACCCTCCCACCGTATGGTGAGTAGAGGGTCCACCTTGTCTGGTAAGGGTACCTTATTCACACTTACTATGCTGTTGTAACCAAGGGAGGATCGCATTCCTGAAATTGTATTGATGCCCAATAGGAGGAACGTATCCACATATTGATTATATGGACTTACTCTCCCCTTCATTTACACAGATCAATTGATTAATTGTGGGTGACACCACGTATAAAGGAATTGCTTGAGTAAGGGTGCTATAGACATTCTTTCTATAAATCACAAATATATGGACTAAACACTCATTATATTCAAGATTGGTGTTTTTAACTTTCAATAGTTGTTTTGCACATGTGTTTTATTTTGAGTTTGTCACGTATTTGTCACAGATGCACTTAGCATAATACTTGTATGCTTACATAGCACTCTCTGTATGTTTTTTCCACTATAGAATACGAACTGGGTGTTCTGACAGAATTATACTATAGTCACCCCTTTTCTGAGTTTTTATCACGGTCACAGACATTGACTCCAGTTTCTGACCATTTGTTCCTCATTTTGTTGCGCATTTTCTGTTTCCAAGGCAAATTGCTTTAAGTTTTCTATCTTGAGGCTTTGATGTCTTCCTTGGTCTACCAGCACACTTCCTTTTAACAACATCTGACTGGGAACAACCAACATCTTGACATTCCGTGATTTACCTCCTTGAAGTCTAATAATCCTCTCCTTTGTTTCAACTGACATCTCTCGTGTTGGAGCCATGATTCATGTCAATCAGGTTGGTGCAACAGCTTACCAAGGTGTGCAAGCACTCTTTTAAATGTAGGCGTTTGTTTTAGAAAAGTACATGGTGATTCCATAATATTTTTTTCCAAAAACAGTTGCAATTGACTACATTTTTCTTTCTTTTTTTCTTTTTTTTTAAGTGTTTCCTAAAGCCAGAAGGTTGGAATGTTAAATTGATATAGTTTTGATGCATGTCTGTGATTATTTTTTTTTTCTACACAATTAAACAATTGAATGAACATTTTCCAAGAGTGGTGATCTCATACTTTTTGCCAGGGGTTGTATGACTGTGTGTCTGAATACTGAGCTGGATCATCTGCAGCTGTCCTGTTATTACTCTCTCATCATTGTATTATTACCTCCTTTAGTAACCCTGTTCAAACGATATACATGGTCACCTCTGAGACCGCGTGATGTTCCCTCTACAAGTAGCTTAGCAACGCACCTTTTAAATGCCAAGCTTTCATCGGTTAACAAAGGATTAGAAGGTGTCCTGGGACGGCACAGTAGAATCTTTTTACAGAGTGATGGTGATCCGCTTATCCTCTGATCTTCCAGGAGGCACAATAATATCCAGAATAATCACCTCTAACATTCTCAGCGCCCGGATCAGATGTTCATTAATATTCAAATTACAAGGTACGGTGTCTCTGCTCGGAAATGAGCACATCCCTGCCGGGAAGAGCTGTATATTGCACACCTAAGGATAATGAGCTGGCATAATCCCCGAAGGATATCGTCTATGGAGCGCCACCTTCATTACACACCTGTAGCACCTATTTCACAGTTTTGTTGATGATAGTAAAGCAATACCATCCATGCAAATACCATGCAAATAATTTTATTAAAAAAAATAAGTCTTGCATCCTAAATGCAAACAGCTTGCGTCCAGGGATGATCATCTGTTCATCTGTTCCTAACCACAGTTATCCATATGTCATTGCTTTTTACAGGCTCTATGGCTACAACTATCTATCTATATATATATATATATATATATATATATATATATATATGTATATATAATCATATATACAGTTATGGCCGAAAATGTTGGCACCCCAGGAATTTTTACAGAAAATCAAGTATTTCTCACAGAAAACTGTTGCTGTAACACATGTTTTGCTAAACAAATGTTTATTACCTGTGTGCGTATTGGAAGAAAACAAAAAAAGGGAGGAAAAAAAGCAAATTGGACATAATGTCACACAAAACTCCAAAAATGGGCTGGTCAAAATTCTTGGCACCCTTTCAAAATTATGGATAAAAAAGATTGTTTCAAGCATGTGATGCTCCTTAAGGGCCCTTTCACATGGGCGGATCAGTAATGATCCGCCTCCGTGTGTCCGCAAAAGCTCAGCGGGGATCCTCCGTAAAATCCCCGCTGAGCTGGCAGCTGACAGGTCGGTCCCCGCACACTGTGCAGGGACCGCCCTGTCTTTCCTCCGCTCTCCCCTATGGGGGATCGGATGAACACGGACCGTATGTCCGTGTTCATCCGATCCGATCCAGCAGACGGAAGAAAAATAGGATTTTCTTCCGTCCGCAAATGCGGATCTTTGCGGAGGCGGACAATTACGGGTGTCAGCGGATGGTCACCCGCTGACACCCGTAATCACATAGGGACCCATGTAGGTCCTGTTTTCATCTGCAACGGACGGATGAAAATGCGGACATACGGTCCGTACGTGTGAAAGGGCCCTTAAACTCACCTGGGACAAGAAACAGGTGTGGGCAATATAAAAATCACACCTGAAAGCAGATAAAAAGGAGAGAAGTTCACTAATGCCCGGTACACACGATCCGATTATCGGACGAATGATTGTCCATTTTTTTTGTATGCTAATCTCATGTCGAATCTGATGAGTTTACTAAAGTCACGAAAATTCTCGTACGGCAGAATAAAAAATCGGAAGTGATGTCATGTGTTCTAATGCATTTGTATTGCATTTTCAAAACATTTCCCTGCATGTCGGATAAAATCGAATGAACTGTTTTTCGTACGATTTTCGGATCGTGTGTACGGGGCTTTAGTCTTTGCATTGTGTGTCTGTGTGTTCCACACTAAGCATGGACAACAGAAAGAGGAGAAGAGAACAGTCTGAATTAATTAACTCCGTTCCAGGAGAATGCTCGTAATCCAAAGTACTCGCATATCAAAGTGAGTTTCCCCATTGAAGTCAATGGAAACGAAAATAATTTGCTCCGCATTGACTTCAATGGCATGCAATACCTCATGCGGCCAGAGGCAGGGGGGCGCCGGAGAGACTCAGAAATGGCCCGAGGACAGTTCGGCTGACCTCGGCAAACCACGGAAAGACTCCATTCACGAGCCGTTCTTCTCTGACGCCCCCCCAACTCAGGCCAAATGCAGTACTGCACAGCGCTTTGGCCTGAATCCTGCTCGTTTTGCAAGACAACACTGGCAAACCAAGTTATGATTTTAGGAAATACAGTGCTCGTATTGCGAAACGCTCGTTAACTGTGTTACTCGCAATCCGAGGTTCCATTGTAAATTACTTTTGCTGTGTGCTTTGCCCTGGACTCTGGATTTTGCCTTTTGCTTTGCTGCTATGTGCTTTAGCTCTGTAGCTACTTTTAAATTATTTTCCTGCTTGCATTTTGTTCCCATTGGGGGTCCCTCCTTTGTTAGGGTATGTTCACACCAGACGCTGCAGCTGAGATCAGAGGGGTTATGATACACCGATATCCATGCATCACACTGTTCCCTTTTTTTTTTAAGCAAACTTTATTGTGATGTAACACAGTTTAATTGCCAGCCGAGCAGTGCAAGGCAGTGATTTGCAGTGGAATAGCCACCCAACACTATTGTTCTGCATGTTTATTGTGCTCTAACCTATTGATACATTTACTGCAGGTTTCCTTTGTCAGTGCACCACTTGGGGGAAAGATTTTCAATGTGGGTTAAGTTTCTTCAATTTGAACAACGTTGTTCATTTTAGGGTTGAGGGTGTGATTTTGTGTTGTGTTGTGTTTTCAATATGTTTTGCATTTTTATATTAATAAATAGCTTTTTATACATTATTTTTCACTTTCTGGTAGCGTTAGTGGTGTCTTTTCTGCAATTTCCTATCTATATTTATACACAAAGAAAGAAACCTAAAATATTACTCCATCTGTGCTAAGCAACGTGGATGGACAAATCTCCCTTATTGGCTATTGTGTTGATTTATTTATTTATTTATTTAAAAGCTTAACCTACGTTGTCTTACCCGAAGGCCTCAAGGCGCAAAATAAAAGACGTTAACATTAAAAGACCTTAAGAAAGGCAACACACCAGGATAACAGCATATAGAGCTGAGCTCCATCATCTGTCAGTGTTGCCAACCTACCAGATTGAAATTTACTGGCACAACACCCAAAAGTTACAAAATTACAGTTTTAAGTGCAAGTTTGAGTATTTAGGCTACAAAAAAATACAATATGCAAACAGCAATATGATTTAAGGTAGATAATAAGGCAAAAAACATATTTCTTATTTAATTTTTGTAAGTAGCTCAGGGACCGGCCTCAGGGGGGCAAAAAACTAGAATGGGCGGCACACACACATACAATTGACTTTTTAACAGGGCCACTGACAGCAGTGTGCAGCAGCACAGATGATGATGAGACCTCACTGACACAACACGCCCCCTCCTGAGTCACAGTGTCAGTCTCTCTCCAAGCCAAGTGGTCCCTCCAGTCCACTCCAGTCTAAACAACACTGACGGTCCTGGTCCCAGCCTGCCTTGCTCCCATATCGCAGACCTGCACATGAGGCTCTGGCCTCTCTGCTTGGCTACATTGCACCATGGCATCACACAACTTGCTCAGGCACTGCCTTCGCCAGAGCTGCCCGGTCACAATGTAGCAAGCACTCGGTTGGTCCCACCCGTCTCTGGACCAAGCCGAGCATCACAGCCATTATTTTTACTGACAACCTTTTACTTTTACTGGCATTTACTGAGAAAATTGCCTGTTTTTTACTGGCTACCAGTAAAAATACTGGCGGTTGGCAACACTGATCTGTCAGAACAACCAAAGAGTGCCTGCATCTGAGTGTATTAGCTCACAGTCCTAGGTATACATCTGCTTGGGTGATTCAGAGGTCCGCAACCTGGGAACCAGCTGTAGCATCAGCCCATCTTCCCTTGTGGAGTGCCCTAGTAAAAACTAGGTGGTTCACTGTACCAGGGTTCCTCCAGAGGTTGCCAGGAGTTCCTTGAGCAATGACCAATTTCTAGACATATGCATTTGTTTTTGTCCGAATGCATTTTCGTCCGAATTTTGGGGATTTTCGCGTTCGTTTTAACAATGTTGGTTGACTAGTAATAATAATGAATAAATATAATTATTACTAGTGTCATACAACATTAGAATTCTACTATAGCTTGTGGGTGGCGCATTCGACCAGAAATGTACGATTTCAGTGTTGTACAGTTTAGCTGCTCCGTCGAATCTTCTTAGAATATTCGACAGACACCATAAGCCTTCAATGACAGATTCTACCTTAATAAATTCAGATTTTCAGACGAATGCATTTTTTTTACGAAACTAAATGAATAAACAAAAAGTGTTTGTCAACTTATGAGCTAAAGAGGGCCTGAAACGACCCAAAGGGCCATACATAATGTTCACATGTAATGCTTGAGAAGACTGTCAGAGACTTTAGAACTAATAGAGGAAATGAGGGTCAGAGCATGTGGACAGGATACATTTTTGCTAAAGTAGAACTATGGGCAACACTTTTTTTTTTTCATTTTAAAAAGACTAAGGCCCCATACACGATAGAATCCATCTGCTAAAAAATCCCAGCGAATGGGTTTCAGCGGATAGATCCTATGGTGTGTACACTCCAGCGGATCTTTTTCCGCGGATATTTATCCCCTGGGATGGATTCCAGCAGATAAATATTTGCTGACATGCTATCAAATCTATCCGCTGGAATCCATCCCAACGGATGGATCCGCTGGTCTGTATAGACTCACCGGATCCATCCGTCCGAAGGGATCCCCCGCATGCGTCGTAATGATTCGACGCATGCGTGGAATTCCTTATATGACAGCGTCGCGCACGTCGCCGCGTCATAATCGCGACGACGGCGCGACACGTCATCGCCAGAGGATTTCGGCGCGGATTTCGATTCGATGGTGAGTACACTCCATCGCATAGAAATCCGCACAAATCCTCGAGAGGATTTATCCGCGGAAACGGTCCGCTGGACCGTATTCGCGGATAAATCCTCTCGTGTGTATGGGGCCTAAGGGGGGGTTATAGCCACGTCAGTTAATTATTTTCCATATGTGTCCTATTGCGGAGATTTTCCTTAATTTCCTGTCCCATAGCCAAACAGGAAGTGAGATGAAATCTCTGCAAATCAAGGGAATCCATTGCTGCCCCCCTCCCCCAAGGCCCTTAGAACTAGTGTACCTACTGGAAAATTTCAGGGCAGGTCTTAATCAGGAAGGGGGTGTGGGTAGAGAAATAGATGGACAGCCGCACTCCAAAAAAGTCTTAAAAAAGACGTGCTCTTTATTAATAGGAAAAATGCACAGCATACAATCAGCATACAGTGGGGAAAATAGCTGACGCGTTTCGCATTGACTTTCAATGCTTAATCATAGCTCTGATTAAGCTATGATAAGCTATGAGCTATGATTAAGCATTGAAAGTCAATGCGAAACGCGTCAGCTATTTTCCCCACTGTATGCTGATTGTATGCTGTGCATTTTTCCTATTAATAAAGAGCACATCTTTTTTAAGACTTTTTTGGAGTGCGGCTGTCCATCTATTTCTCTATCCGCATATCCTGTGCATTGCCAGCACCTATTTGGTTCTTGAGCAGACAGTGATCACCTGGAGGTGCTCACCTGGAGCGGCGGCTTTCTCACCAGGAAGGGGGTGTGGCCTTGACAGGAAGGGGTGGGTGATATTTAAATTAGGGGGTGCACGAGATTAGTCAGGCCTAGGGAAGCACAAAACCTAAATACACCACTGACTAGAGGGAGAACCTCTGGGGGAATCAAGGATGGAGAAAGATCTGGGGGTCCTAGTAGATGACAGACTGAGCAATAGCATGCAATATCAAGCTGCCAAAGACAGCAGACTATTAATTAACATGCATAAAAAAGGGAATTTACTCCAGAGATAAAACGATATTCCTGCCACTTTATAAAACTCTGGTTTGGCCGCATCTGTAGTATTCCGTCCAGTTCTAGTCACCAGTCCTCGGAAGGGATGTGCTGGAAAGAGTCCAAAGAAGGGCAACTAAATTAATAAGGGGACTGGAGGACCTCAATTATGAGGAACGATTACAAGTACTAAATTTATTCTCGCTGGAGAAAAGATGCTTGAGAGGATATACTGTATGATAGCGATTTACAATTACCTCAATGGTGATCCTGGCCAACATAGGGAAAAAAATATTCAGTTTCAGGGAGGGTAAGAGGACTCGGGGACACACAATGAGATTGGTGGAGAAGCGGTTTAACCTAAAGCTGCGCAGGGGGTTCTTCACTGTCAGGGCGATAAGGATGTGGAACTCTCTTCCAGAAGTGGTGGTGTCAGAAGGGAGTATGGATATTTTTAAAAGACTCTTGGACGTGCATCTTAAGAAACACGACATACAAGGATATGGGAAATGATTATCGACACTGACACACGTACACCTACACAGGTTAAACTGGATGGACTATTGTTTTTATTTAACCTTACCTACTGTTGGAAGGCAACATGGTTTAATATCCTAGTTCTGGAATTTCGCTTCCTGGTTCATACAGGCAGATGGCCCCCAAGTTGTAATGCAACCAATTACACCTCTAACTGTGCATTACAAAGCCGGCTCTGATCTGGCTAGGGCGAGAGGATGGAATCATTGATTAATCACTCTTCAAGCAATCTTCAAAGAGAGCTATGGCTGCCAAGATAATTGATGACAAAGATCAAAAGAGTAACAGATACCTTGGGATGATACATGGACAATGCTGCCTCTAGAGGCCAATACAGCAATACGGACAGTAATATAATCTATTGAGAAGGACTACCTCTTGGCAATATCTTATTGGACAGGAGGCAAGTGGGGGTGGTTACGAGTGGGTGTGAATGTATGGGTGAATAAGGCACACAGAAGAGAATTAGTCCCTTTTTTCCTTTTGGATCCTGGCCTTGGCCTAAGCCTCATGGTTCTGGCCCTGTTTTGCCATCTTGAGCCCAGGCGATGAGACTATGGGGTGGATTTACTAAAGGCAAATCCACTTGAAAGTGCACTTGGAAGTGCAGTCGCTGTAAATCTGAGGGGAAGATCTGAAATCAGGGGAAGCTCTGCTCTTTTTCTCATCCAATCATGTACAAGCAAAAATGCTGTTTTTTATTTTCCTTGCATGTCCCCCTTGGATCTACAGCAACCACACTTCTAAGTGCACTTCCAAGTGGACTTGCAGTGCACTTGTAGTGGAAAGTGGAGTTGCCTTTAGTAAATAAACCCCTATGTCTAGAGGATTGTGTTAAGTTTTTTTTATGTTCTGCTGTTATACTTTTTAGCATATTCCTATTTTCTTGGGAAATACATGAAAGATATTGTTTTACTAAGCAGTGTGTTTACTTTCATAGATAACCTTATGTCATTGTGCTTATCAGAGTCTTAATTGATTAGCTAATTATATGGATAGACAAGTTAATACTAGTGTTGAGCAGAATATGCCATATTCGATTTCGCGATATATCTCGAATATATATTCGAATATTCGAGATATATTCGCTAAATTCGAATATTCGTGATATTTTATCGAAATTAATTGAATGCGATTTTTCGCTATTGCGAATGCGAAAATAATTGCGATTTTTTTAATAACTGCGGTAGGAGCGCTCTGATTGGCTTAGAATATTCGTGATATTTTATCGAAATATCGCAACATGCGAATGCGATATTTATTGCGGAATTTCGAGATATGCTGGAGGAGCGCTCTGATTGGCTTAGAATATTCGTGATATTTTATCGAAATATCGCAACATGCGAATGCGATATTTATTGCGGAATTTCGAGATATGCTGGAGGAGCGCTCTGATTGGCTCAGAATATTCGTGATATTTTATCGAAATATCGCAACATGCGAATGCGATATTTATTGCGCAATTTCGAGATATGCTGGAGGAGCGCTCTGATTGGCTCAGAATATTCGTGATATTTTATCGAAATATCGCAACATGCGAATGCGATATTTATTGCGCAATTTCGAGATATGCTGGAGGAGCGCTCTGATTGGCTCAGAATATTCCTGATATTTTATCGAAATATCGCAACATGCGAATGCGAAATTTATTGCAGATATTTCGAAAACTGCTGTAGCAGCACTCTGAAATCGAATATGTATGATATTTTAACCAAAATACATATTGCGATTGCGATTTTTCGATCGCGCATGCGCAATTGCGCGAACAACACGCGACCATTTCCTGGAGCCTTGCCAGTTTCCAACTTATGATCGCAGCGCAATCACACAGCAACATGGTTGGAAGCAATTTCACTAAGTCTGAGGAAAAGTTGCTGATTTGTGTAAGTATTTTGACCACTGTTATTTCATCATCTTCAACTGCATTTTAGTCTAGTTTAAAAGTTAGTATATATGATCAGATATTAGTATTTCACAAAAAATGTGTCTCCTGCTTTTACAAAACTACAAGTCCCAGCATGCCTGGACAGCTGCAGACACCCTGGTTGGCAAATGTGTATTTAGGCACTTTTCCTTGTTATTTAGCATAATGAATTTAACATTTTATTGGACATAGGACGTATGCGAACGTCCTGACTTCAGTGTCCTCAAGGCCCAAGGACGTTCGAATACATATTGCCCTTTAGATGTTGCAGAACTACAACTTCCAGCATGCCTGGGAATGCTGGCACTTCTAGTATTGTAAGTTCTGCAGGCCCACATTTTTCAGGCCTTTATGCACGGGTCTCTAAACTGTGGCACCCTAGATGCAGCAAAAGTAAAATTCTTAGCATGCACTGACAGACCGTGGCTGATGGGAGTAGTAGTTTTGCAACAGCTGGAGGTGGACTGGTCTTGAAACCCAGAGTTAGGTAACAAACCCGTAGTGTTTTGCAACCATTCTGCCTCCAGCTGGTTATTTTCTGTTGAAAAGCCTGTGGCGTGCAAAACACAACCCAAAAACTCCACCCGGTGCAAGGAAAAATTTGCACACACCTAAAGAGTGACATCACAAAAAACTGCGACGGTTGCATACGTCAGTGGTCCTCCGAAAAGGTCCCGTCTCTGACCCCCCGGGGCGTTAGGCTCCTAGGCTCCTGACAGGGAAAAGAGTTACTGTGGTCCATACAGCCGAAGCCATATGGACCCATCTCGGTCCAAGCAGCGCAATCAACACGCGAACAACACGCGACCATTTCCTGGAGCCTTGCCAGTTTCCAACTTATGATCGCAGCGCAATCACACAGCAACATGGTTGGAAGCAATTTCACTAAGTCTGAGGAAAAGTTGCTGATTTGTGTAAGTATTTTGACCACTGTTATTTCATCATCTTCAACTGCATTTAAGTCTAGTTTAAAAGTTAGTATATATGATCAGATATTAGTATTTAACCAAAAATGTGTCTCCTGCTTTTACAAAACTACAAGTCCCAGCCCAGCCCAGCATTTTAGTCTAGTTTAAAAGTTAGTATATATGATCATATATTAGTATTTCACAAAAAATGTGTCTCCTGCTTTTACAAAACTACAAGTCCCAGCATGCCTGGACAGCTGCAGACACCCTGGTTGGCAAATGTGTATTTAGGCACTTTTCCTTGTTATTTAGCATAATGAATTTAAAAAATTTTTGGACATAGGACGTATGCGAACGTCCTGACTTCAGTGTCCTCAAGGCCCAAGGACGTTCGAATACATATTGCCCTTTAGATGTTGCAGAACTACAACTTCCAGCATGCCTGGGAATGCTGGCACTTCTAGTATTGTAAGTTCTGCAGGCCCACATTTTTCAGGCCTTTATGCACGGGTCTCTAAACTGTGGCACCCTAGATGCAGCAAAAGTAAAATTCTTAGCATGCACTGACAGACCGTGGCTGATGGGAGTAGTAGTTTTGCAACAGCTGGAGGTGGACTGGTCTTGAAACCCAGAGTTAAGTAACAAACACGTAGTGTTTTGCAACCATTCTGCCTCCAGCTGTTTTTTTCCTGTTGAAAAGCCTGTGGCGTGCAAAACACAACCCAAAAACTCCACCCGGATGCAGTGAAAAATGTGCACACACCTAAAGAGTGACATCACAAAAAACTGCGACGGGTACATACGTCAGTGGTCCTCCGAAAAAGGTCCCGTCTCTGACCCCCCGGGGCGTTAGGCTCCTGACAGGGAAAAGAGTTAGCAACGCATATCTCCCCTATACGTGTATCCTGTGTTGTTAATAATATATTCATAATTATGCAAATGATAATGGCTGCTATATTTATGCAAAAAAGGTGGCGACCGAAATGGCAGGATATAAAATCTTTCATGTTACCCCTGTCATTGATTAATAAGGCGAGAATGCTTCCAATTGTTGAATAGCATACATTTACGTCATATATCCATAAGGCTGTCAACAGAAGTATTACAATATACTTTGTTCTTCATCTTGCAGAAGTTCCTGGAAACAGGATACGATGAGCTGCGGAGGCAGCCAGAGAAAAGGGCTGTGGTCAGCGCCCTAATCGCTGACTTTGGCGGCCAACATGACCACAAGGCAATTGTTAAGAAGTGGTCTGACCTGAAGAGGCGCCAAATGGTTCAGGTCAGACGTCTTCGGGCTAAATATCATCCAGGTAAGTTATTGTTGACAGTTATGTTTTTTTTTTAAAAAGTGTATTTTGTGCGTGAACTCGAAAGAGAGAGGAGCCGGCCTGCAGGAGTTGGGAGGCCTCCCCCAGAGGCAATCTGCCACCTTTCTCCATGCCCCGGTTGGCAATGGCGGGTGTGAGGGGGTCCTCCCAACCCAACCTCGCATAGCACACCCACCAGGGGCGGGGCTGAGACCACCAAACTCAATTCACAGGTAGCCGAGAGCGGGATCCGAACCCCTAGCTGCAGAGGTGAATCAGTTGTCAGTGCAGTGGCAATCGCGTGGAGCCACCGCAGCTCCTTTGGTGACAGTTATGTAAGGTCATATGTAATTCATGTAAGGTCAGATGTTGTTAACCAAGATGCCATGTTGTGCTAACATATATCACCACCGGCCAAGGTATTCATAGTACTGTTGAAAAAAGACATGGGACAGCAGACAGGAACACAGAAGTTATGTGGGAACATAATTTTCCCATTGCTTTGCATGGGACTTTAAAGAAAAACCCCGACCATGGCAAGTGGGGGTGGGTAAGGTTTAAACCACCTATCCTATGTTTGTGGCTGACATATAAGTAACCTGTGTGCCAAGTTTCATATAAATATCTTTAGCCGTTTGTACGTGATGCTGGAACATACATACATACATACATACATACATACATACATTTATGCACACACACACGTTGAGTTTTATATATATAGATTACCACTAAATTCCTGTGTTAGGAGTGGGGTTGTTATAGTAATCCCGTGTGCTCCATCAGGCCCTTTTTTTAACATGAGATGGTCTGAACAAAACAAAGTAGACAAAAACAGCTCATTTTAACATGGTTGCATCCCAGCTCACGCTCAGTCCCCTGTAGTGCCCACAAGACCCTTTAATATAACATTGTCCCATTGGTTAACTGTCTATATAAATCAATTTGTATTCATATACAATACAGCAGAGTACACTGAATTTGCATACGTCATTAGAAAACATTTTTATAATATATGAACATTGTGTTATTATAGGAGCTCCAATGCCAGTTGTCCGCGCCAAGCGCAGAAGGCGCCAGGCCGATGAGGAGGAGGAGGATGCGGCAGAGGAGGATGCGGCAGAGGAGGAGATGCATGAGGAGGAGCAGCCAGGGCCCTCCCACTCCCCAACCCCAGCTCCTGTTGAGGAGCAAGCTGAGGAGCTTCCCCCCCCCACCACCCCAACTTCTCAAGCAGAAGAGCAGGAGGAAGAGAGCGGTCCTGTGAGCCTCATTCAGGAAGGTAAATATGTGCACAATGATTAATAACATTTCAACAACAAAATGTAGATATAAAAATGGACAACATATAAAGCGCACCTGTCAGATTGTAGAACCATAATATGGTATTGATGCTAGAAGTATACAGGTAGTGCATAATTATTAGGCAAGTTGTATTTTTTGAGGATTCATTTTATTATTGAACAACAACCATGTTCTCAATGAACCCCAAAAACTCATTAATATCAAAGCTGAATTTTTTTGGAAGTAGTTTTTAGTTTGTTTTTAGTGTTAGTTATTTTCGGGGGATATCTGTGTGTGCAGGTGACTACTATTACTGTGCAGAATTATTAGGCAACTTAACCAAAAAATAAATAGATAGCCATTTCAATGATTTATTTTTAACAGTGAAACCAATATAACATCTCAACATTCACAAATACACATTTCTGACATTTAAAAACAAAACAAAAACAAATCAGTGACCAATATAGCCACCTTTCTTTGCAAGGACACTCAAAAGCCTGACATCCATGGATTCTGTCAGTGTTTTGATCTGTTCACCATCAACATTGCGTGCAGCAGCAACCACAGCCTCCCAGACACTGTTCAGAGAGGTGTACTGTTTTCCCTCCTTGTAAATCCCACATTTGATGATGGACCACAGGTTCTCAATGGGGTTCAGATCAGGTGAACAAGGAGGCCATGTCATTACTTTTTTTTATTTAATACCCTTTCTTGCCAGCCACGCTGTGGAGTACTTTGACACGTGTGATGGAGCATTGTCCTGCATGAAAATCATGTTTTTCTTGAAGGATGGTGACTTTTTCCTGTACCACTGCTTGAAGAAGGTCTCTTCCATAATCTGGCAGTAGGACTGGGAGTTGAGCTTGACTCCATCCTCAATCCGAAAAGGCCCCACAAGCTCATCTTTGATGATACCAGCCCAAACCAGTACTCCACCACCACCTTGCTGGCGTCTGAGTTGGACTGGAGCTCCCTGCCCTTTACCAATCCAGCCACGGGCTCTTCCATCTGGCCCATCAAGACTCACTCTCATTTCAGCAGTCCATAAAACCTTAGAAAAATCTTTCTTGAGATATTTATTGGCACAGTCTTGACGTTGCAGCTTGTGTGTCTTGTTCAGTGGTCATCGTCTTTCAGCCTTTCTTACCTTGGCCATGTCTCTGGGTATTGCACACCTTGTGCTTTTGGGCACCCCAGTGATGTTGCAGCTCTGAAATATGGCCAATCTTGTGGCAAGTGGCATCTTGGCAGCTGCACGCTTAACTTTTCTCAGTTCATGGGCAGTTATTTTGCACCTTTGTTTTTCCACACGCTTCTTTTGTTTGATGATCACGCTTCAGAAGCTTTGCAACTTTAAGAGTGCTGCATCCCTCTGCTAGATATCTCTCTATTTTGGACTTTTCAGAGTCTGTCAAATCCTTCTTTTGGCCAATTTTGCCAAAGAAAAGGAAATTGACTAATAATTATGCACACCTGATATAGAGTGTTGATGTCATTAGACCACACACCTTCTCATTACAGAGATGTACATTACCTAATATGCCTAATCTGTAGTAGGCTTTCGAGCCTATACAGCTTGGAGTAAGACAACATGCATAAAGAGGATGATGTGGTCCAAATACTCATTTGCCTAATAATTCTGCACTCCCGGGATGTGTTAGACACATAACAAGTGTATACACATGATAATGATTGATTAATAAGCAAAAAAAAATATTTATTTATTTGGTAACGTTATTTGAAATCCAAATGTTTTTTTATTATATCCTAAAAGCATCAAGAGATCTGAGGAGGCAAAACAGACTCATCGAAAAGACGCACCAGAAGATCCTTCAGAACCAGCGGAAGATGAGCTACCTCACCCAACAAAATGCTCTGCTAGAGCAGCAGCTATCGGGTCAGATTGCGGAAATGCACCGCATTCATAAACGGATTGAGAGCTATATTTAAATTTATTTTTGTATTAAAAAAACGTATTTTTTGGAAATGTTTCATTTCTTTTTGAGATAGAGTTGTAGGTTTTTCAACACATCTAACTTCACATCAAACAAATCAACATCAACACATTTAACTTCATAATAAGCAAAAACATTTTATACTATTATTTTATTTAACATTAACCTAGGACAAACTAAAGCACACGACACAGACACGACGAACACAAAATAAACTGTTGAAAAATGAACATAACAAAAGCAACAATATATATATATATACAAAGAGAGAGAGAGGGAGAGCAAGAAAGAGAGAGAATGCAGATGAGCTCTTGCAGTCAGCCCAATGGTTGCAGTATAAATGCCGCAAAACAGGGTTTAACATAAGGTTCATTGTTATAGTTACACTTGCTGTTTAGATCCGGTCTGGTAGTCCGGTCTGGTAGCTTGTAGCGGAGGCTGTTGGTGGATCCGCTGTGCCAGAGAGGTCATGAAGCTTTACTCAGCATGGAGGCAGCAGCAGGAGTATTAAAATATAATATAACTAGACAATGCATTTCCTGAGGAAAATGCGAGTGGGAATGCTGAATAGCTTAATTGGTGAGCCCCTTGCCAAAGACATTCACCATAACCACTACACTATCTTTAGGACACACAGCTTCTTTCTCTATCTGCAAAGTATAGAGTATGCTGACTTCCTGGTCGCCCCTCCCCCCTCAATAGGTTTCCCCTCCCCCCCAGGTCAGTGAGGAGGAATATTGCACTGAGGTCAGGAAAGTTATTTATGGAAAGAAATAACATTACAAACGCTTTTAATTCACAGATCTAATACATGATTTAAGCCTCCAAACAAAGCTTAATAAATCCTCAAACGTACATGCAATTGATACAACGACTACACCGTTTGAAATACACGGCCCTTGTAAACGCATCGATATGAAATTTATGTAGATAAACTTAAAAATGTGGCCATGTCTGCGATTTAGAAAAGAGCGTCTTTGTGAGTTCTGCAGCAACATTTTTTAGATAATTTCACATGAGAGTCTATGAGACATAATTTCTGGCTGTTGCTCCAATAATTAAAACTAAAATACGTATCGCAGAATTGGTCACATTGCCATAAACCAGACAAGCATAGCTACGTTTTGATATAAAAATTGTGTATGAAAAGTAGATCTTGTGGGCGTGAGACCAATTTGTTTCCCCTTTTTGTAAAGATATTTTTAATTACAAAGATCTCCAATGTTAAGGTCACATGACAGACTCTAAATCCCCTCCATAGGATTACATTATAACCAATTGCATTTTTGTGAAAAATTCGCAAAACGTAAATTGCGTTTTCACCAAAAAATTGTAAACGATAACGATCTGAAAAGTCATAGCCGGATAGCTAAATATTTTGTGACCGCTTTAAAGTTTTTTCAGTGTCTGTAAGTGAAAGTATGAAGTAGCTGAAACTTTTGGCATGGCATGTGAATTCAAAGGGGAAAAGGATGTTCTCATTGACTTCAATGTTTAAAAAAAGGGTCTAAAAGCTTAAAATTTATAAAAGTGTAAAAAGTAGAAAAAAACTTGAAGAAGTCCCATCATTAGCTGAACGAGACGAACATTTTTACAGTTGAATGGTCTCAATAGCTGAAAGTATGCCGAAGTTACGCAGAACCAAAAAACGTAAGGAATAATAAGATTACTAAATTTACGGATATCAATACTGGAAATGTTTATTAAAGCATTCACACTAATTAAGATTAATACATTTACGGGTATCCATACTAGGAATGCTTATTAAAGCATTCCCACTAAGTATCACACAGGCATGATTTACAAGCAGTAGTGGTAATAGTAATACATAGCATAAAAACACTTGGGGAATACTTTACAGCATCAGTAGTGGTCATAGTAGTCAATAGTGTACCAAAAAATTGGGACACAGGTGTCTTGACTGAGCTGTAATAGTAGTAGTAGACATTGACAATACAGTGTCAAATCACTCGGGCAAGAGGTGCCATGATGAACAGCAGTCTTAATAAGAGTATATAGGGTGTGAAATAACTGCTGACATAGGTGTCTTGACTGGGCAGCAGAAGCAGCAGTAGTAGTATTAACAGTAGTAGTTGATACAGAGTCATATCACATGGGCAGGAGGTGCCATGATGAACAGCAGTAGGAATAGGAGTATATAGAGTGTCAAATAACTGCTGACATAGGTGTCTTGACTGGGCAGCAGCAGCAGAAGCAGCAGTAGTATTAACAGTAGTAGTTGATACAGAGTCATATCACATGGGCAGGAGGTGCCATGATGAACAGCAGTAGGAATAGGAGTATATAGAGTGTCAAATAACTGCTGACATAGGTGTATTGACTGGGCAGCAGCAGCAGAAGCAGCAGTAGTATTAACAGTAGTAGTTGATACAGAGTCATATCACATGGGCAGGAGGTGCCATGATGAACAGCAGTAGGAATAGGAGTATATAGAGTGTCAAATAACTGCTGACATAGGTGTCTTGACTGGGCAGCAGCAGCAGAAGCAGCAGTAGTATTAACAGTAGTAGTTGATACAGAGTCATATCACATGGGCAGGAGGTGCCATCATGAACAGCAGTAGGAATAGGAGTATATAGAGTGTCAAATAACTGCTGACATAGGTGTATTGACTGGGCAGCAGCAGCAGAAGCAGCAGTAGTATTAACAGTAGTAGTTGATACAGAGTCATATCACATGGGCAGGAGGTGCCATCATGAACAGCAGTAGGAATAGGAGTATATAGAGTGTCAAATAACTGCTGACATAGGTGTATTGACTGGGCAGCAGCAGCAGAAGCAGCAGTAGTATTAACAGTAGTAGTTGATACAGAGTCATATCACATGGGCAGGAGGTGCCATGATGAACAGCAGTAGGAATAGGAGTATATAGAGTGTGAAATAACTGCTGACATAGGTGTCTTGACTGGGCAGCAGCAGCAGAAGCAGCAGTAGTATTAACAGTAGTAGTTGATACAGAGTCATATCACATGGGCAGGAGGTGCCATGATGAACAGCAGTAGGAATAGGAGTATATAGAGTGTCAAATAACTGCTGACATAGGTGTATTGACTGGGCAGCAGCAGCAGAAGCAGCAGTAGTATTAACAGTAGTAGTTGATACAGAGTCATATCACATGGGCAGGAGGTGCCATGATGAACAGCAGTAGGAATAGGAGTATATAGAGTGTCAAATAACTGCTGACATAGGTGTCTTGACTGGGCAGCAGCAGCAGAAGCAGCAGTAGTATTAACAGTAGTAGTTGATACAGAGTCATATCACATGGGCAGGAGGTGCCATCATGAACAGCAGTAGGAATAGGAGTATATAGAGTGTCAAATAACTGCTGACATAGGTGTATTGACTGGGCAGCAGCAGCAGAAGCAGCAGTAGTATTAACAGTAGTAGTTGATACAGAGTCATATCACATGGGCAGGAGGTGCCATCATGAACAGCAGTAGGAATAGGAGTATATAGAGTGTCAAATAACTGCTGACATAGGTGTATTGACTGGGCAGCAGCAGCAGAAGCAGCAGTAGTATTAACAGTAGTAGTTGATACAGAGTCATATCACATGGGCAGGAGGTGCCATGATGAACAGCAGTAGGAATAGGAGTATATAGAGTGTCAAATAACTGCTGACATAGGTGTCTTGACTGGGCAGCAGCAGCAGAAGCAGAAGCAGCAGTAGTAGTATTAACAGTAGTAGTTGATACAGAGTCATATCACATGGGCAGGAGGTGCCATGATGAACAGCAGTAGGAATAGGAGTATATAGAGTGTGAAATAACTGCTGACATAGGTGTCTTGACTGGGCAGCAGCAGCAGAAGCAGCAGTAGTATTAACAGTAGTAGTTGATACAGAGTCATATCACATGGGCAGGAGGTGCCATGATGAACAGCAGTAGGAATAGGAGTATATAGAGTGTCAAATAACTGCTGACATAGGTGTCTTGACTGGGCAGCAGCAGCAGCAGAAGCAGCAGCAGTAGTATTAACAGTAGTAGTTGATACAGAGTCATATCACATGGGCAGGAGGTGCCATGATGAACAGCAGTAGGAATAGGAGTATATAGAGTGTCAAATAACTGCTGACATAGGTGTCTTGACTGGGCAGCAGCAGCAGAAGCAGAAGCAGCAGTAGTAGTATTAACAGTAGTAGTTGATACAGAGTCATATCACATGGGCAGGAGGTGCCATGATGAACAGCAGTAGGAATAGGAGTATATAGAGTGTCAAATAACTGCTGACATAGGTGTATTGACTGGGCAGCAGCAGCAGAAGCAGCAGTAGTATTAACAGTAGTAGTTGATACAGAGTCATATCACATGGGCAGGAGGTGCCATGATGAACAGCAGTAGGAATAAGAGTATATAGAGTGTTAAACAACTGCTGACATAGGTGTATTGACTGGGCGACAGCAGCAGCTGAAGCAGCAGTAGTAGTATTAACAGTAGTAGTTGATACAGAGTCATATCACATGGGCAGGAGTTGCCATGATGTACAGCAGTCTTAATAAGAGTATATAGAGTGTGAAATAACTGCTGACATAGGTGTATTGACTGGGCGGCAGCAGCAGCAGAAGCAGCAGTAGTAGTATTAACAGTAGTAGTTGATACAGAGTCATATCACATGGGCAGGAGTTGCCATAATGTACAGCAGTCTTAATAAGAGTATATAGGGTGTGAAATAACTGCTGACATAATTGTCTTGACTGATCCAAAGGAGTCATGGGAGAAAATCATGTGGTCAGATGAGACTATAATATAATTTTTTGATCATAATTTCACTAACCGTGTTCGGAGGAAGAATAATGATGAGTACCATGCCAAGAACGCCATCCCTAATGTGAAGCATGGGGGTGGTAGCATCATGCTTTGGTGGTGTTTTTCTGCACATGGGACAGGGTGACTGCACTGTATTAAGGAGAGGATGACCGGGGCCATGTATTGCAAGATTTTGGGCAACAACCTCCTTCCCTGAGTTAGAGCTTTGAAGATGGGTCGAGGCTGGGTGTTCCAACATGAGAATGACCCAAAGCACACAGCCAGGATAACCAAGGATTGGCTCTGTAAGGAGCATATCAAGGTTCTGGCGTGGCCTAGCCAGTCTCCAGACCTAAACCCAATAGAGAATCTTTGGAGGGAGCTCAAACTCCGTGTTTCTCAGCGATAGCCCAGAAACATGACTGATGTAGAGAAGATCTGTGTGGAGGAGTGGGCCAAAATCCCTCCTCCAGTGTGTGCAAAGCTGGTGTAAAACTACAAGAAATGTTTGACCGCTGTAATTGCAAAGAAAGCCTACTGTACCAAATATTAACATTGATTTTCTCTGATGTTGAAATAGTTATATTCAGCACTGTAAATACATCAGGTCCGGGGCTTCATCAGGGAATGCATGGCAAGGGACCCTTCAGCGCCCTGAACCGACGACGGGTGCCAGAAAGTCACCGCCGATCCAGGACTCATTCATCTTTATGAATGTGAGTCTGTCCACGGAGTCTGTGGACAGACGGGTCCTCTTGTCCGTGACCACCCCACCTGCCGCGCTGAATGTCCGCTCAGATAGTACGCTGGAGGGGGGGCAAGACAATAACTCCAGCGCATACTGAGCGAGCTCGCGGCAGGTGTCCAATCTGGCAACCCAGTACTCCATGGGGTCGTCGGTGCTCATACTGTCAGAAGCACCGACGGACGCCATGTAGTCTGCCACCATGTGGGCCAGCCGCTGGTGGTGACTGCTGCTGCTGCTGCTGGTGGTGGTACTGGGTCGCTCGGTTTGGAAGAACATCCTCATCTCTTCCATTAGGTCCCCTGCTCGGCTGCAGCTGGGTGCAGCCACCTGCTGGGTGAGATGAGGGGGGACAACTGGAGGCCGGGGAGTTGCCTGCTCCAACCGTCTGACAATGGCTGCCTGCAGTTCCTCCATCCGGTGCTGCCTCCGGCTGGCTGGGATGAACTGCTCCAGTTTCCCCTTGCACCTGGGATCCAAAAGGGTGGCCATCCAGAAATCATCCCTCGTCTTGATGGTCTTAACCCGGGGGTCCCTCCTGAGGCATCTCAGCATGTGGGCAGCCATGGGGAAGAGCACAGCCCGCTGTGACTCCTCAATGCTGGCCAGGTGAATGAGGTGCGACTCTTCTTCCCTGAGGCGCTGCTGGTCAAACTCAGACATGCCCAACCCCCGGACTATCGGTGCCCCCAACACCGGCTCTCCCTCCTGACCAGGCCCTGACTCCGGGACGACACCAGCAACCACCTCCTCCTCCTCTTCATCATCATCCTCCTCCTCCTCCTCCTCCTCCTGGTCCTGGCCCTGGTCTCGGTGGAGCATTGCTGACTCCTCCTGCTCCACCAAGGCACTCTCCCCAGCCTCGAGCAGGCGATCTAGTGTCCTCTCCAGCATGAACAGTATTGGCAGCACGCTATTGAGGCCAATTTGCTCACTGCTGACCATCTTGGTCGCCTGCTCGAAGGAGGACAACACTTGGCAGACCTGGTTTATCTGCCCCCACTGCGCACAGGCGATGAAAGGGAGTTGTGGTGAAGCCCTCTCAGTGCCTAGTTCCATCAGGTACTCCCTCACCGCCCTTTGCTGCTCCCACAACCTCTTCAGCATGTGGAGGGTGGAGTTCCACCGCGTCACACTGTCCACAATCAGCCTGTGAAGGGGCAGATTGTACTTCCGCTGCAATTTGGACAGGGACGCGGTAGCGGTTGGGGAGCGCCTGAAGTGGCTGGCAATCCTACGCGCCTTTGCCACAATGTCACTCAACCCTGGATAAGTGCGCAGGAACTTCTGCACCACCAGGTTGAGGACATGTGCCAGACAGGGCACGTGCGTCAGACTGCCAGCATGGAGGGCGGCGAGTAGGTTGCTGCCGTTATCGCAGACAACCATACCTGGCTGGAGCCTTCGGGGTGTCAGCCACTTCTGGACCTGAGCTTGAAGTGCTTTCAGCACTTCTTCTCCAGTGTGTCTCCGGTCCCCTAAACTAACAAGCTGGAGCACGGCCTGACAGCGCACGTGCCCCACACTTGAGTAGCTACGGGGGCGCTTGCTGGGAGGCTCAGCAGCTGCGGAGACAGTGGCTTGAGGGAGACCAGCAGTTCTCCCCTGGACACCCCGGGGCGGCACCACAAGATCGGTTGCCGACGATCCTTCACCGACGCCTCGGAGGGAAACCCAATGGGCCGTGAAGCTGATGTAGCGTCCCTGCCCATGCCTGCTGGTCCAGCCATCCATTGTCAGATGAACCCTGTCGCTGACAGCGTGATCCAGCGACAGGGTTACATTCTGCACAATGTGCTGGTGTAGGGCAGGGACACCAGTCCTGGCAAAGAAATGGCGGCTGGGGACACGCCATTGGGGTTGGGCCTGCTCCAACATCTGCCTGAAGGGGTTGCTGTCAACTATGTTGAAGGGCAGCAGATGTTGGGCAATAACCCTTGCCAGGAGCCCATTGAGGGAACGCACACGTCGGTCTCCAGGGGGGAAGGGAGTGGTGCGGTCAAAGGCGTCTGAAATCGACGCCTGGCGCCGGACGGCAGTGCGGGACACAGACGTGGAGGGTGCTGTGGAAGTAGAGGTCTGGCTGCCGGTACCAGTACCTCTACTAGAGGGAGCGGGGGGGCATGACCTGCTGGAAACAGATGAAGATGTGGCAGGGGCTGCTGTACCCTGCTCACTTGTGGTGGTGGCGCTGCTACCACCACCACGCTTCATCTCGTCATACAACGCCCAGTGGTTTATCCTCAGGTGCTGGTTCAGGGCTGTGGTACCCACCCGAGCCAAACACTTCCCTCTCTTCACCCTCACTTTACAAATCCGGCAGATGGCCACGGTAGGGTTGTCTGCCACCAGGGTAAAGAAATTCCAGACAGGTGACTTCAGCACCGCACTCCTGTCAGATGGGGTGACGCTTACTTGCACCTGCTGGGACTCGGTGCGCACAGGTGGAGCTGCCTGCTGCTGCTGCTGCTGCTGCTCCTCCTCCTGACACCTCCTGCTGCCATCACCAGTGGAGACCCTGACGATGGTCTCCCTGGTGGTGACCTGGCGCACCGTTTCACCAGGGTGCCTACCTTCCCCGTCGTCACTGACGTAGTGAGCCGACGCGTCAGATGGCAACCATGATGGGTCACCCTCTTCGCCCCCAGAGATGTCAGACCAAGGGCTGAGATGTGTTGGTCTGAGGGAACCACGTGACATGGAGCCTCTAGCCTGGCTCCGCTGTCCCCTCACCCACGCCTGGGTCTGACTAGGTGCTGCTGTTTCCTGCACCAAAACAGCAGCACCAGTTTGAAGGGATGTCTCTGGGATACTGCCAGCAGGTATCCCATCCTCCTCATCCATCCCTTCAAAAAGGTCCTGACCATCAGGACAGAGCTGGAGGTCTGCCTGATGCATGGCCTCCCCCAAGAGATCCCTCTCACTGTCGCTGTCGAACAGTAAGATGCTGGACTCTTGGGGGCTGGGGGGGGGTAGTACAGGCACCGGTGTAATGGTGGTACTACTGTGAGTCGGGACCGACGACTCAGTGGCACTGCTGTGCCCCATGTAGTCCACCACTACTTGAGCCTGAGATGGCAATATCGGGCGGCTGCCCGATGGGAAGAACTCCCGGATCAGGCGTACTCCCCTTGCACCCGATCCTCTACCACTAGTAGGGGCACGAGAGGTACCCCGTGCTGGCAGCGATCCAGCACTGGGAGTAACTCCCCTACCCCTGCTGCCACGGCCACGGATGCCGCTCATTATTGCTAATATGTGTGTGGGGGGGGTAAACTTTATTGGGGGGGGTAAATGTGAACAAAATGTGTTTTTGTGTATTTTTTACAAGACAGGCACGCAAAGACGTACACAGACAGCTACTAAACTATAAGAAAAGTAGTACACCAGACAAGGACTACAAAATTAAAGAAAAAAAAAAAGCACTAAACAAACACTAACTTTTTTTTTTTTTTTTTTTTTTAAACACAAAACACAGACACTAAACACACACTGAGCTAAGCTAGATGAAATAAATGTACACTAACAGTGTGTACACTTACTACACAAAATTTAACTAAACTGAACACAAAACTTAGCTTTTATAAAAGCTCTTTAGGGAAAACTAAACAAAATTTGAACTGAGATGCCTATCAAATATCACTGAACAGCGAACCTGCAAGATCTAACAGTAACACAAGATGAACAAAACTTAGCTTTTAGAAAAGCTCTTTTATAAAGCTCAGCAAAATGTGTTCTGAAATCTCTTGCAAATATAACTGAACAGGGAGGATTGCAGGATCAAACAGTAACACAAATGAAAAAAACAGCACAAAACAGCACAAAACGTAGCTTTGAAAAAAGCTCTTGGGTCTATTGCTTTGAAAAAAGCAGTTGATATACTGGAAAAGATCCACTGGAATCACTAAATAGCAATGCTGGTGATGATCTAAATCAATCAAGAACAAAGACACAGGAAACCAGGAACACAGAAACAGCCTCCACACTCTATAGCCAGCTTCTGAATCTGCAATGAAATGGTGCTGGGAGTGAGCTTATATAATGTCCATGCAGGCAGGTTCCTATTGGTTGCTAACCTGTGACGAGTGTGGAAGGAGAACTCTGATTGGCTCTGATGCAAAAGGGCGGAGCAAATAATCGCGCAATATTCCTATTGCCGAATATTCGCATTGCGAATATTCGGCAATATAAAATGATCGCTTCAGCTACTCGGCCCAATGGCTCTAATCATACCAGCAATGCTTTCAGACGTCTATGGAGATCACTAGGATGTGATCTGTTTTAAAAATGAAACTGTAAAAATCGCTCTGATGCGGAAGATCGGGGCGAGGAAAATAATCGCGCGATATTGCGTTTGCCGAATAATCGCATTGCGATCTTTCTGGAAAATTCAATGAACGCTTCAGCTACTCGGCCCAGGGTCTCTAATGATACCAGCAATGCTTTTAGACGTCGATGGAGATATCTAGGATGTGATCTGATTAAAAAAAAAAATTGTAAAAAATCGAATATTCGGAATTGCGAATATTCACCGCGAATTTCGAAATATAGCGCGATTTCTCGAATATGCTATATTCGAGTCGAATATTCGCAATGCGAATATTCGTGAGCAACACTAGTTAATACATATATGCAATAGATAGAGGGAATCTGTAACCATCTTTCGGAAGAATATATATACAGTACAGACCAAAAGTTTGGACACACCTTCTCATTCAAAGAGTTTTCTTTATTTTCATGACTATGAAAATTGTAGATTCACACTGAAGGCATCAAAACTATGAATTATCACATGTGGAATTATACATAACAAAACAGTGTGAAACAACTGAAAATATATTCCATATTCTAGGTTCTTCAAAGTAGCCACCTTTTGCAGCAGACACATCTCTAGAACTGATAAGAGGAGACTGTGTGAATCAGGCCTTCATGGTAGAATATCTGCTAGGAAACCACTGCCAAAGAAAGGCAACAAGCAGAAGAGACTTGTTTGGGCAAAAGAACACAAGGAATGGACATTAGACCAGTGGAAATCTGTGCTTTGGTCTGATGAGTCCAAACTTGAGATCTTTGGTTCCAACCCCCGTGTCTTTGTGTGACGCAGAAAAGGTGAACGGATGTGTCATGTTACATGATATTATTTTATTATGTACTGTCTCTTTAATTCCTATCTAGTTTGTCCCTTGTGGCATTCCTTAGTTTGCATGCTGCTCAGTCTCCTCCCCCTCTTTGCTGTATCAGTCATTTTAATGCTGTAATTCATCTGACCTGTGTCTATTCTCTATACCTGCATGGAAGAATCGTTCTTTTACCTGTTGTAACTTGCATTCTACGGATCATACGACGAATAAACATCGCCAGATCTTCTTTCATGTGAGTTGTGACTGAGTAAGCTATCTGGAACGGTGATTTGGGATGGATAATCTCTTCAGGGCAATGAGCTCCATGTGCTACTGAAAAATACATTCATAGCCTTTGTAGCCGATTCAGAATAGTAAAAGAACGTATCCAGCAGCCTGCACAGAGATAACTGCGTCACAGGACAGATCATAGTGAAGTGTAACTGTGTGTATTGCATGAGAATTCTGCATACAACCCCAGCACAGCTTGTTACAGCTCCTCACAGTATACAGACACTCTTCACTGCTACAGTCAAGCCTGTGTACTGCAGGCCATCATGAGTGGAAAGGGCTCAGTGTGTGATGAAACACCACAGCATGCTTCACACAGAGAAAGTCAGGATGAGGACCCAGAGTTCACTGCATTGACCAAACGCTCTGTGAAACCCACTTGGAAGGTTAAAGAGAACTATGAATCCATGAGAACTGAACTAGCAACCAGTTTGAAGCAGATTTGGGATAAAATCCTCACCCACATTGATGTGATTTCATGTCCCAGCCATGAGGTACTGCAACTAAAGGGCGCCATAAAGCATCTCTCTGCTTCATACGAACTGTACCAGACTACAAGCAACAAATATAAAACTATTCTGCAAAGCATCAACACTGAGGAGTCCTTAGAGCAACTTAACAATGCCCAGCTTCTTAATGAGGAAAGAGAAAGCTTTATCCAGCGAACTAAAGCAAAGGCAGAAGCAAAATTAATGCTGCCACGGGACACTGTATCTCACAAATCTGTATCCACCAGACGTTCTAAAGGTTCCTCTAGATCCCGAAGTTCAAGGCACTCAACGCTTAGTGAACAACTAATGAATGCCCGCGCCGAAGCAGAGGCTATCAAGGTACGGGCCGCATATGCAAAAAAGAGAGCAGAAATGGAAACCGAGGCAGCGCATCAAAAGGCAGTAATGGAAACCGAGGCAGCGCATCAAAAGGCAGTAATGGAAGCCGAGGCAGCGCATCAAAAGGCAGCAATAGAAGCTCAAACGGCACGTCAAAGGGCAGCAATTGAAGCTTTAAAGGAACAGAGCAACTACGAGGCAGCTGCAGCAAAACTAAAGGTTTTGGAACAAGCTATCGGTGCAGATGAAAATGCTAGCGAAAGGGTCAGCGTCAAGGCAGATGTAGAAGATCCTTTTGAACGCACTAAGAACTATGTTCTAAACCACAGCAGTGAACACTCAATTACCTCCACGTTTCACGGCAACGCAAGGACTTCACCACATCATCAGGTAAAAGCTGTTCCAGCCACTTCCTACATGCAAACCCACCCCAGTGCAGCTCCCGACTGTCATGCTGATCCCGCATATGTCACAAAACGGCACACTAATCCGCAAGCAAGTCGCCAGCCTCCTGCTAACAGTACTGTTCCAGACCTTCACCCAACAATTCAGCTGAATGCCCTTGCTGCACCATATCTTCCTACGTCTCTTTGCAACGATACCATAAACAATGCAATCCACAACAATCAACCAGCAACCTCCTATGTAAAGTCAGAGGCAACCGATACAACAGAGGTAGTAAAGTACTTACTTCGACATGAGCTCGCCAAGTCAGGCCTAGTAAACTTCGACGACCATCCTGAAAATTATAGAAGCTGGAAAGCCGCTTTCAAAACTACATTAGGCGGTATCGGTTTTACTGCCGATCGTGAGCTGGATCTGCTGATCGGGTTGCTTGGCCCACAGTCAACAGAACGTGTCAAGAGCCTCAGGTCAGTTTACATCGACAATCCAACTGCAGGTCTCACCGCAGCATGGGAGCGTCTAGAACAGACTTACGGTAGTCCTGAAGCCATAGAGAATGCATTGCTCAAACGATTGGAAAATTTCCCAAGGATATCTGGTAAGGACAATATAGAGTTCCAGAGACTCAGCGACCTTCTTCTCGAAGTCCAGCTTGCCAAAACTGACCCTAAGCTACCTGGCCTCAGTTACCTGGACACTGCTCGAGGAGTTAACCCTATCGTTTGCAAGCTTCCGCATGGCCTACAAGAAAAGTGGATCCAAGTTGGGTCATCATACAAACGGGAAAACAAGGTTTCCTTTCCCCCGTTCTCCTACTTCTGCAATTTCGTCAGGAACATTGCTGACACCAAGAACGATCCTAGTTTTGCATTCAGCGAGTTCAATACTCCCTCACCTAAAGGTGACAACCTACATACTAGCTACAGGAACCGCAGAGGTCCCGTGTCCGTTAGGAAGACAGACATTATTCCCACTCCCGCCCCAAACAAGAGCGGCAAGATCGAAAACCCAAACCGATTATGTCCCATCCACAAGAAGCCTCATCCCCTCAAAAAATGTATCGGTTTCAGAAAGAAGCCCCTACAAGAACGAAAGGAACTCCTAAAGACTTTTGGGGTATGTTATAGATGCTGTGCTTCCACCGATCACTTTGCCAAGGAATGTAAAACTCCTATCAAGTGCATAGAGTGCGGTTCCGAGGACCATGTGCAAGCACTCCATCCCCTTGAGTCCAATCCTTCACAACATGCAGACCTTCCTCCTGGGCAGAACCACAGCGGGAAGAGTACAGATCACGTACCTAATTCCACCATGGTATTTTCTTCGTGCACTGAAGTCTGTGGGGAAGACCACTGTGACAAATCTTGCGCTAAAATATGCCTAGTGAATATTCATCACAAGGATCAGCCAGAAAAGACTTTAAGGGTGTATGCTATCTTAGACGATCAAAGCAATCGATCGCTTGCACGATCCGAACTGTTCGATCTATTTTGCACAAAAGGAGAGGTTCACCCTTACACCTTAGGCACTTGTAGTGGAACTACAGAGGTTTTTGGAAGAAGGGCTCATGGATTTATTGTGTCCTCCCTAGAAAATAACCTACAATTACCCTTACCTACACTTGTAGAGTGTAACCAGATACCAGCCAACAAAGAAGAAATACCTACACCAGAAGTTGCCTTCTACCACCCTCATCTAAGGTCAATAGCCAGTGAAATCCCACCACTTGACAAAGATGCTAAAATCCTTCTTCTGCTGGGAAGAGATATTCTAAGGATCCACAAGGTACACAGGCAGGTCAGCGGACCTCCAGAGGCCCCATTCGCCCAGTACCTGGACTTAGGCTGGGTCATCATAGGCAACGTCTGTATAGGCAAAATGAAAAGGCCTACTAACATTTCTTCATTCAAGACAAATGTATTGCCAAATGGTCGTAATACTCACTTTGAGCCATGCCCACATCACTACTGGGTAAAGGAGAAGGTAACTAGCTGCAAGTTGCGACATTGCAACACAAACCTTTCCCGCACCTACGATGACAGCTTTGGTTCTACAGTTTTCAATGTAAGCAGTGAAGACGACAAGTTGGCTCCTTCGGCAGAAGACAAAGAATTCCTTAAAGTAATGGACAATGAGTTCTTTCAGGAAGATTCCAATAGCTGGGTAGCACCCCTACCCTTTCGCCTCCCGAGAGAGAAGCTACCAAACAATCTACATCAAGCAGTCAAAAGATTCTCCTCCTTAAAGCGTACCTTAAGCAGGAAGCCAGAGATGGAAAGACATTTTGTGGACTTCATACAGAATATCTTTGACAGGGGTCATGCCGAACCCGCACCCCCATTGAAAGAAGGAGAAGAATGCTGGTACCTCCCTTCCTTCGGTGTGTATCACCCACGAAAGCCAGACCAAATCAGAGTTGTCTTTGACTCCAGTGCCCAACATGAAGGCTTCTCACTTAACGACATGCTCCTCACAGGGCCCAACTTGAACAACAACCTCATTGGAGTCCTAATTCGCTTTCGTCAAGAACCTGTAGCGGTGATGGCCGACATTCAACAAATGTTCCACTGCTTCATCGTCAAGGAAGATAACAGGAATTACCTCAGGTTTCTATGGCACAAGGACAACGACATCAACAAAGAGGTAATTGATTACCGAATGAGGGTACATGTCTTTGGGAACAGCCCTTCCCCAGCTGTAGCAATCTATGGACTAAAAAAGACAGCTCAGCTTGGAGAAGCTGAGTATGGATCCGATGCTCGTCAATTTGTTGAAAGGAACTTTTACGTAGACGACGGGCTCAAATCCTTTCCTACTGCTAAAGAAGCAATTAATCTTCTTACCAGAACAAAAGAGATGCTAGCTGTAGCAAACTTGAGACTTCACAAAATTATATCTAACAGCCTAGAGCTAATGAATGCATTTCACCCTGAGGACTATGCTGCCAGTGTGAAAGACCTTGACCTTGGGTCAGACACACCCCCTATACAGAGAAGTCTAGGTCTGCTGTGGAACATCAAGGCAGACACATTCACCTTCCAGGTGTCAACCTGTGACAAACCCTTCACCAAGAGAGGAGTCTTGTCCGTAGTGAACAGCATCTACGACCCACTGGGATTTATAGCCCCAGTCACCATCCAAGGTAAGATGTTATTAAGACAGCTTACTACTGATAACATAGATTGGGACACTCCGTTACCTATTGAGAAACAACAAAGATGGGAGAAATGGAGAGGTTCTCTGAAGACATTAGAACAGCTCCAAATTCCACGTTGCTATGCCCCAGTCTCCATCTCAGCCGCTGTCCAGAGGGAAATCCATATTTTCTCTGATGCATCAGTTGAAGCTATAGCTGCAGTGGCCTATTTGAAGACCTCAGGAGTTAATGGAGACATACACTGCAACTTTGTTCTAGGCAAGACAAAGCTAACACCAAAACCGGCTATACCTGCTATGGCGGGGAGAATATCACTATCACTATTGACTGTGCTACTGTTGAAGTCCCACGATTACAAACGATAGACTGCAGGACTGAAGCCATCTGTTTTTTGGACGTCATGTTTCATTGTTCATTTACTGCATACCTTCTTGTGTTTGCGGGTATCTCGTATCTATGGTTTACACACCAGTTTTACCTTTAACGTTTCTTCCCCTACAGGTTCAAGTTGGACTTATCTTTATATATGTAATAGACTTTGAAATCTAAAGATTTCAGGCGGGGAGTGTCATGTTACATGATATTATTTTATTATGTACTGTCTCTTTAATTCCTATCTAGTTTGTCCCTTGTCGCATTCCTTAGTTTGCATGCTGCTCAGTCTCCTCCCCCTCTTTGCTGTATCAGTCATTTTAATGCTGTAATTCATCTGACCTGTGTCTATTCTCTATACCTGCATGGAAGAATCGTTCTTTTACCTGTTGTAACTTGCATTCTACGGATCATAAGACGAATAAACATTGCCAGATCTTCTTTCATGTGAGTTGTGACTGAGTAAGCTATCTGGAAAGGTGATTTGGGATGGATAATCTCTTCAGGGCAATGAGCTCCATGTGCTACTGAAAAATACATTCATAGCCTTTGTAGCCGATTCAGAATAGGATGGACTCTACATGTCTGGTTCCCACCGTGAAGCATGGAGGAGGAGGTGTGATGGTGTGGGGGTGCTTTGCTGGTGACACTGTTGGGGATTTATTCAAAATTGAAGGCATACTGAACCAGCATGGCTACCACAGCATCTTGCAGCGGCATGCTATTCCATCCATCAGGACAATGACCCCAAACACACCTCCAGGCTGTGTAAGGGCTATTTGACCAAGAAGGAGAGTGATGGGGTGCTGCACCAGGTGACTACCTCTTGAAGCTCATCAAGAGAATGCCAAGAGTGTGCAAAGCAGTAATCAAAGCAAAAGGTGGCTACTTTGAAGAACCTAGAATATGAAATATATTTTCAGTTGTTTCACACTTTTTTGTTATGTATAATTCCACATGTGTTAATTCATAGTTTTGATGCCTTCAGTGTGAATCTACAATTTTCATAGTCATGAAAATAAAGAAAACTCCTTGAATGAGAAGGTGTGTCCAAACTTTTGGTCTGTACTGTGTATATATATATATATATATATATATATATATATATAGTTTATTGTATAATATTGCAGCATTTACTTCACCTACTATGTAACTATGTAACACTAATCATTGTTCCCACTACAGACTGCTCAGGTCCCAGGGCCACACATCATATACCAAAGGCCCTAGGGATTTAGGTTAGGCGCCAGAGTCATAGAGTAAAGCTAAATGTGTGCAACAAGCCACCAGAGCATGGCGGTAAAAGGGATCCCTTGTTCCTTTTTTAATGATACTGGATGATGGTGCAAACACGTCTGTCTCTCTTTTTCTTCAGTTACTCTTCCAATATGGGGTCATAGCAGCACATCAGGTTGTACAATTCTTTTATATATGCCTGGTCTCCTCTCGCCATAATCCTCAGTGTTGGCAGCATGAGAATGATTTATTTTCCTGTCTAGGAAAACGATTTCCTGTATGGAAGATAAAGACAAATATTTGTTTCCGCCTTCATCTGAACACTGATATCTCCCGGGATCAGTAACACTCCCATTTGCTATGTTTAGTTTTACTATTTCTACAGAATTCACAAAAGAGTTATTTATAATAAGGCCGCTTACACACGGTCGGACCAAACCGATGAAAACGGACTGAGGTTCAGTTTCATCGGTCCAAAACGACCGTGTGTACGGCCCATTGGACTTTTGTCCTTCAGACCAAAGTTTTAGAACTTGCTTTATAATCGGACTGATGGACGCCTGACCGTCGGTCAAAACCGATGGTTAGTACACAAAAGCATCGGTTCAAAACCCGCGCATGCTCAGAATCAAGTCGACGCATGCTTGGAAGCATTGAACTTCGTTTTTTTTCAGCACGTCGTGTGTTTTACGTCACCGTGTTCTGACCTGATCGTTTTTTTTAACTGATGGTGTGTACGCACATCAGACCATCAGTCTGCTTCAGCAGTGAACCGATGAAACCGGTCCGTCGGACCATTCTCATCGGATGGATCGACCGTGTGTATGCGGCCTAAGACATCTATGAGGACTACAGCATGGCAGCCAGGCAACTACCATTTGCAGCTTCTCATAGTAAAGTAGGGTAAGTCTGTAGGGTTCAATATTGAGTTGGCCCACCCTTTTCAGCTATAACAGCTTCAACTCTTCTGGAAAGGCTGTCCACAAGGCCTGGCTCGCAGTCTCCGCTCTAATTCATCCCAAAGATGTTTTTTTGGGTTGAGGCCAGAATTCTGTGCAGGCCAGTCAAGTTCCTCCACCCCAATCTTGCTCATCCATGTCTTTATGGACCTTGCTTTGTGCACTGGAAAGAAGTCATGTTGGAACAGGACGGAGCCATCCCCAAATTGTTCCCACATGGTAGGATACCATATCATTCATTGTGCTTGCAGTGTGGGAGTAAAATATAGACAGAGCCCCTAGTGGTTAGAAAGAGAGCAGGAATAGTGTTAGGGAGAGGTACCTATAGAAGAGGGTAAGAATAGGGTTACTATTATAGGGAGTCTCCTCTGTCAGCTTCCTGGTCACCCACTGGCAGACAGATATCTGCAAGAATATTTGGGGGTAACAGTGTGAACAAGCTATATCATAGGCCCTCCAAGGGAAGTGCTCCTCTGTGATTGTGGTATGTAAAGGTCTGTAATATTACTATTGGAAAGTGCCTTGTGGATAATCGACACCCTCTTCTGCCTGAAGAAGAGTATGATCTGTAACATATGTGGAGCCATTGCTGTAAATTCCCTTATTTATGTGAACAATTTCTACAATATAGACAATGTCTAAACATTCATGTGTGTTTATATAATTCTTAGGTACACTGATTAGGCCCTGCCTGCATCCTGACCCTGACACCCAACTCTGACTTCTGACTCCTGACCCTGATACCCAACTCTGACTCCTGACTTCTGACTCCTGACCCTGACATCCAACTCTGACTTCTAACTCCTGACACCCAACTCTGACTCCTGACCCTGATACCCAACTCTGACTCCTGACACCCAACTCTGACTCCTGACACCCAACTTTGACTTCTGACTCCTGACCCCGACACCCAACTCTGACTCCTGAGTTCTGACGTCTCACTCCTGACCCTGCCACCCAACTCTGACTTCTAACTCCTGACACCCAACTCTGATTCCTGACACCCAACTTTGACTTCTGACTCCTGACCCCGACACCCAACTCTGACTCCTGAGTTCTGACGTCTGACTCCTGACCCTGCCACCCAACTCTGACTTCTAACTCCTGACACCCAACTCTGACTCCTGACACCCAAGTCTGACCCTGACACCCAACTCTGACTCCTGACACCCAACTCTCTCTTCTGACTCCTTACACCCAACTCTGACCCTGACACCCAACTCGGACTCCTGACCCTGACACTCAACTCTGACTTCTAACACCTGACAGTTTTTATTGCTGTGTCTGCCCCTATCATGGAGATTCCCCCTCTATTATTGAAAGTAAAAGAAAATTGGGACATTAGTTCTGGTGACCTGGGGGGGGGGGGGGGGAAAAAAATTCCCTTCATTTGCAGGGATTTCCTCTCACCTCCTGTTTTGGCTATGGGACAGGAGGTGAAGCGAAATCTCCACAATGGGACACAGATGACACAAAATAAACTGACAGGGGTTATAACCCTCCCTTACTTTATCCAAAATGAGAAAAAAAAAGTTTTGCCTATAGTTCTATTTTAAATTGAAATTAAATATAAATACTACCAGCCACTAGTATACTATTATAGACGCACACCTAGCATTTATTCCATGTCCATAGAAGTAAAAATCACAATATTTACTGTACTCTTCATCTGACCAATCCCCACACATTCCTGGGTTGGACACGCACTTCTGACCAAACATGAATTTGGGTTCGGCTCTATTCAAAATTTGGGCTTGGTAGGTATTTTTCTGTTTGTATCAATAGCATTTTATTCATTACAGTACTCTCAGCTGTCTTTGTATTGTGCATACATGACATTTCACATGAGGGTTAAAAATATATCTGGTTCTTAAAGCAGCAAGACCAGGCTTTTTCTGGCACTTTTTTTACAGTTTAAATCAGTATTTTTTGCTAGAAAATTACTTACCCCCAAACATTATACGTTTTTTTTAGCAGAGAAGAAAATATAGGGATTTGCATTGAGATTTACGTTCCAGAAGGTTTTATCCCCTTCATGATCAGGGCATTTTTTGCTATTCAGCACTGCGCTACTTTTTTTTTTTTTTTTTTTTTTAACAGGGAGCACTGTGCTACTTTACAATTGCGCGCTCATTCATCACTGTACACAAGTGAAATATATATATAAAAAAAATCACATATTGAGCTTTTTTTGGTGGTATTTGATCACCACTGGGATTTTTATTTTTTGTGATATAAATGAAAAAAAGACAAAAAAAAGTTGAAAAAAAAAACATATTTTATAGCTTCTGTCATACAACATATCCCAAAAAAATCCCAATAAGTGCATAATATATAGTCTGTACGAAAGGTATAGCGTCCACAAAATATGGTACAGTATATTTGAAAATTGATCACTTTATCCTTGAGGTCCTTAACCTCCCTGGCGGTATGATTATTTCAGATTTTAGGTGCTGAAAGCGGTACAATTATTTGCAAGGAAATTTGGCGTTTTATACTGTAGGCCTGTAATTCTTAGGAATAACTCACTTAAATCTGACCAAACAAGAGTCTAGTAGGCATCCCGGGTATGACATTTTTTTAAAAACAAAATTATAAATTATAATATAATAAATAATTATAAATAATTATAACAAGTAATAATATAATTATAATAAAAATTATTCAATAATAATAATTATTCAATATGTAATCAACTCAAAATCACTGAAATTTGCTCAGTTGCAGAATTGTCGCTGTCATTACTTTAATTTGTGACTGAAAGAAATGGTGGTTCCTAGCTATCGGTTTAGGCTGATACGTATTCTTCTACATATTTTTGTTAATAAAATCAAAATAAGCGTTTGATTGGTTTGCGCAAAAGTAATAGCGTCTACAAAATAGGGGATAGATTTATGGAATTTTTATTATTATTTATATAATATTATATATATAATATTATTATTTACTAGTAATTTTTATCATGACTGCGACATTATGGACATTATGGACAGATCGGACATTTTTGACAAGTTTTTGGGACCATTGAGAATTATACAGCGATCAGAGCTATAAAAATGCACTGATAACTGTATAAATGACACTGGCAGGGAAGGGGTTAACACTAGGGGGCAATCAAGGAGTTAACTGTGTTCCCTAGTGTGTGTTCTAACTGTAGGGGGATGGGAGTGACTGGAAGAAATGAGAGATCGTGGTTCCTAGCTATTAGGAACTCACGATCTGTCTCTCCTCTCAGAACAGGGACGTGTGTGTTTACACACACACACACGTGTCCCTGTTCTGGCTCTCGTGCCCGCGTTCGCGCTTGGCCGGTGGTCACCTCAACCTCCGGTCACACGCATTGGCATGCCTGCAGCGTGTGCGCATGCGCCTTCTATCCCGCTTAAAGGAGCCAACTTACAGCTATGACCAAATTAATATAAACTTATTGGGATTTCTTTTTACCAAAGATGTAGCAAAATAAATTTTGGCTTAAATGTATAAAGCAATGCGACTTTATTGGATATGTCTTATAACTGAAAGTAGAAAATATCGTTTTTTTTTTTTTTTTTCATTTCGGTCCCTTTCGTTTATATAGAAAAAAATTTAAATACAGAGGGGTGATCAAAAGAAAGCTCTATTTGTGTAAAAAAAAAAAATGATATCAATTAAATTTGGGTACAGTGTTGCATGACCGTGCAATTGTTAGTTAAAGTAGAGCAGTACTGAATAGTAAAAAAAAAAAAATACCCTGGTCATGAAATGGGTAAATCCTTCTGGAGATCAAGTGATTAACCACTTAAGACCCGGACCTTTAGGCAGCTAAAGGATCCGGCCAGTTTTTGCGATTCGGCATTGCGACGCTTTAACTGACAATTGCGCGGTCGTGCGACGTGGCTCCCAAACAAAAATGGCGTCCTTTTTTCCCACAAATAGAGCTTTATTTTGGTGGTATTTGATCACCTCTGCGGTTTTTATTCTTTGCGCTATGAACAAAAATACAGCGACAATTTTGAAAAAAATTCAATATTTTTTACTTTTTCTATAATAAATATCCCCCCAAAAATATATAAAACATTTTTTTTCCTCAGTTCAGGCCGATACGTATTCTTCTACATATTTTTGGTAAAAAAAATCGCAATAAGCGTTTATCGATTGGTTTACGAAAAATGGATAGTGTTTACAAAAAAGGGGATAGTTTTATTGCATTTTTATTAATTATATTTCTTTTACTACTAATGGCGGCGATCAGCAATTTTTTTTGTGACTGCGACATTATGGCGGACACTTCGGACAATTTTGACACATTTTTGGGACCATTGTCACTTTCACAGAAAAAAATGCATTAAAAATGCATTGTTTACTGTGAAAATGACAATTGCAGTTTGGGAGTTAACCACAAGGGGGCGCTGAAGGGGTTATGTGTGACCTCATTTGTGTTTCTAACTGTAGGGGGGTGTGGCTGTAGGTGAGACGTCATCGATCGTGTTTCCCTATAAAAGGGAACACACGATCGATGACAGCGCCACAGTGAAGAACGGGGAAGCTGTGTTTACACACAGCTCTCCCCGTTCTGCAGCTCCGGGGACCGATCGCGGGACTCCAGCGGCAAACGGGTCCACGAGTCCCGTGGCCGCGGTCACGGAGCTTCCGACCGTGGTCGCGTGCACACGGCGTGCGCGCGTCCCTACGGCTGGGCTTACAGAGCCACGTACATGTACGTGGATGTGCCCAGCCGTGCCATTCTGCCGACGTATATCGGCGTGAAGGGGT
Source organism: Rana temporaria (assembly GCF_905171775.1). Taxonomy (NCBI): domain Eukaryota; kingdom Metazoa; phylum Chordata; class Amphibia; order Anura; family Ranidae; genus Rana; species Rana temporaria. The sequence goes on from NC_053490.1 coordinate 520,934,044, forward strand.
CCTTAAGTGGTTAAAACATTAGCTTTCTTTGCTGACCTGTCATATGATAGCTGGAAGAACAGGAGAGATTATACTTCCGTAACGCTGTACTAGCGTGACGCTTCACATATTGTTGTGTGCAAAAGGCTTGGGGCCCCTCTGCTTGAATTACACCTTTTGTTGTTGTGGAAGTGTTAGCACAACCTCTATGCAGAAAAACTTAAAGCCGTATTAACCACTTCAGCCCCTAATGACCGGGCCGTTTTTTGGGATACGGCACTGCATTGCTTTAACTGACAATTGCGCAATCGTGCGACGCTGTACCCAAACAAAATTGATGTCCGTTTTTTCCCACAAATAGAGCTTTCTTTTGGTGGTATTTGATCACCTCTGCGGTTTTAATTTTTTGCGCTATAAACAAAAAAAGAACGTCAATTTTGAAAAAATATATATATTTTTTTTACTTTATGCTATAAAACACATCCAAGAAAAAAATGTAAAAAAATCGCATTTCTTCATCAATTTAGGCCAATATTTATTCTGCTACATAATTTTGGTAAAACGAAAAAATCCCAATAAGCGTTTATCGATTGGTTTGTGCAAAAGTTATAGCGTCTACAAAATAGGGGATATTTTTTATAGAATTTTTATTTATTTATTTTTACTAGTAATGGCGGCGATGGGCAATTCTTAGCGGGACTGCGACATTGCGACGGACAAATTCGACACTAATGCCGCTTACACACGATCGGAAATTCCGACAAGAAAACGGTGGATTTTTTTCTGTTGGAATGTTGGCTCAAACTTGTGTTGCATACACACCGGTCACACAAAATTCCGACCGTCAAGAACGCGGTGACCTACAACACTACGACAAGCCGAGAAAAATTAAGTTCAATGATTCTGAGCATGCGTCGAATTGATTCCGAGCATGCATGTTTTTTTTGCGTGTCGGAAATTGCATACAGACGATCGGAATTTCCGACAAGAACATTTCTTGTCGGAAAAATTGAGAACCAGCCCTCAATTTTTTGCTGTCGAAAAGTCCAATGGGGCCTACACACGGTCGGAATTTCCGACCAAAAGCTCACATCAAACTTATCTTGTCTGAATTTCCGATCGCGTGTATGTGGCATTAGTGACACTAATACAGTGATCAGTGCTAAAAAAATGCACTGTCACCGTACTAATGACACTGTCAGGGAATCAGGGGTGCTCAAACGGTTAAATGTGCTCCTAGGGGCTGCTTACTAACTGGAGGGGGGTGCTTTGACTGGGGAAAAACAGAGATCCGTGTTCCTGCTTAGGAGAAACACAAGATCTCCATCTTCCCCTCTCACAGAACGGCGGTCTGCCTTGTCTACATAGGCGGCGCGCTGTTCTGCCGATCAGGAGAACAAACGGCTCAGCCGGACATCGGCTCCGCCAGACCTGTTGATTGGCTCCGGCTGTTCCAAATCACACCTGTACAGTACGTGATTTCATGCACTGGCAAGCCGGCGGAATGTGTGTGTGCGCCTCAGACCCAGTACACGAAATCACGTACAGGTTTTTTTTTACTTACTGCTATTCTGGGAGTACGTCCATGGACGTCCTCCCAGACAGGGCCGTCTTTAATATGGTTTGGGCCCTGGGCAAACATTTTTTTTTCAAAGGGGGTTGCTTTGGGCCCCCAACAGTGACAGGGCCCTGGGCAGCTGCCCCTGTTTGTCCTATGGTAAAGACGGCCCTGCTCCCAGAGTTAAGGAACCGCCTTGTAGGTGTAATTTGGCTATGGGGCGGTGATTAAAGCGGTGGTTCCCCTAAAAATAAAATGTTGACATCGCATTTAGCAAATAAATTACAGTTAGAATCGGGTTGTTTTATTTAAAAAATACCTCCGTACGTATCGTTTCCATTATTCGGTCCCACCGCCACTTCCGGGTACGATGCAGGTGGTGGGCGTTCCTAATTGATTGACAGGCATCCGAACGACGCATCCATCGCGTCACGAGATGCCGAAAAAAGCCGAACGTCGGTGCGGCTCTATACGGCGCATGCGCACCGACGTTCGGCTTTTTCCGGCATCTCGTGACGCGATGGATGCGTCGTTCGGATGCCTGCCAATCAATTAGGAACGCCCACCGCCTGCATCGTACCCGGAAGTGGCGGTGGGACCGAATAATGGAAACGATACGTACGGAGGTATTTTTTAAATAAAACAACCCGATTCTAACTGTAATTTATTTGCTAAATGCGATGTCAACATTTTATTTTTAGGGGAACCACCGCTTTAAGTGGTTAAAAAAAGAATAGTACCTTCATCCCAACAATGTGAAGAGGAGGTTTTTGAGTTGCTGAGATGGACTTAGCGGTACCATACAAAGCTTGGGATAACAAAGTAACAGGTTTTGAATTTTATGTCATGGTCTTACCTCCTTGCAGGCTTCTTATCACTGACATGTGCTGGCAGCCATCTTGCTTCTTGGGGTTCTTATAACTTACCTCACCCTGCGGCTCCTCCTTCCCACTGGGAGGAGCTGGATGCTCTGCATATATATATGAGGACAGCTGCAGCATTCCCTTGCTTGGGCCTCTCGTCTACACTCTCCTGTGATTGTGCTGCTTGCTCTTGGTTACCGACCCGGCTTCCACGGACGATCCTTCTGGCTCCTGATCCCGGCTTCGTTTCACCACCTCTCTCTGTCTACGGACTCCGGCTTGGCTGACTCCCATTCCTGGCTATCGACCCTGGCTCCGGTGGAAGACTCTGCTGACTGTTTGATCATCCGTTTGGACTTTAACCTTGCTGTTTGGTTTTTAATAAAGCCTATTTCATTTATCTGTTGTTGTACGTCTGATTCATGCTTCCGTGACATTAGGCCCAAGCCATGAATTCTGACGGTACAGGGTCACCTTCGCTACCCATGCTGGTTGCCAGACTGGATCAGCAGGATCACCTGCTGGGTCAGTTCGCTCAGGCGTTGCAAACCCTGCTTGCATGCACGGCTCATCTCGCTCCCATTGCCGATAGGCCGGGTTGTCGCTCCTGGGTCCGCTCCTACTGCCGCTCCGGTTGTTGCGCCAGAGTCTACCCCGACACCTGTTGTTGCGCCTGCGGTGTTTTGGGGTATGACCGGCTCTGCCCCCCTCCCGCAGCGCTTTGGGGGGAGAGCCAACTCGGTGCCGAGGTTTCCTTAACCAAGTGGGCATTTATTTCGAGTTGCTGTCACATGCCTTTCCCACTGAGAGATCGAAGGTGGGCTTCCTGATCTCGCTGCTCTCGGACAAGGCCTTGGCCTGGGCAAGCCCCTTATGGGAGAACAACAATCCGGTGGTTGCCGAGTTTTCCGGTTTTGTTGCTTCTCTTCGGAAGGTGTTCGATGTACCGGCTCGCTCTGCCTCTGCTGCGAAGCTCCTTATGTCCGTCAGACAGGGTTCACGATCGGTAGCCGAATACGCCATTGAGTTTCGTACCCTGGCAGCAGAGGTGGGCTGGAATAATGAGGCTCTGGTCGCTGCTTTCTCCCATGGTCTCTTGGATGCCTTAAAAGATGAGGTTGCGGCTAAGGACCTACCAGTGGAGCTCGAGGCTCTTATTTCTTTCCTGATATTGATTGACACCAGACTCAGGGAGAGACCTTCCTTTAAGGAGAGCCTGCGGAGGCCTCCTAACAGATTGGCGCCTACGTTTGCTGTCCCACCCGTGCCTCCCTCTCCTCCCACGCCTCCTGGGGTTGACTTGCCTGGGGGTGAGCCCATGCAGCTGGGGTTTGCTCGCCTGTCCGAGGGGGTGAGGGCATCCCGGAGAAGCAAGGGTTGATGCATGTACTGTGGTCTCGGCGGGCATTTTCGGTTGTCATGTCCGAACCATCCAGGAAACGCTCGCACCTGAGATCCTGTCGGGGGCAGATCTTGGGTGGAGTCTCTTTGTCTCCGGTTTCCCGTGCTGATAAACCACTGATCACCGTTGTTCTCTCCTGGGTTGGGGGCTCGGTGACGACCCAGGCGTTGGTGGACTCTGGTGCTGGTGGTTTTTTCATCGATAGTAAATTTGCTGCCACTAACTCCATTCCTCTGCAGGCTCGAGTTTCCCCGCTGGTTCTCAAGGCGATAGACGGCAGACCCCTCCAGCCGTCGCAGGTGACTCATGAGACCCTTCCAGTGGAGATAGCCATTGGGGCCGTTCACAGGGAGTCGGTCTGTCTTCAGGTCATTTCGTCTCCACACTACTCGTGGTCTTGGGGTACCCCTGGCTCCAGAAGCATAATCCGACTTTCGATTGGAGATCGGCCGAGATCCTCTCGTGGTCACCACAGTGTGGGGCTAGTTGCATCCAGGGGACGGTCAAGTTGTTGTGTACCTCCTCGGACTTTGTGTTGCCTCCTGAATACGAGGGGTACCGGGATGTATTCGATAAGGTGCGCGCTGGGTTCCTACCTCCGAACCGCCAATACGATTGTGCCATAGATTTACAACCTGGTGCCATAGGCTTCTTATCACTGACATGTGCTGGCAGCCATCTTGCTTCTTGGGGTTCTTATAACTTACCACACCCTACGGCTCCTCCTTCCCACTGGGAGGAGCTGGATGCTCTGCATATATATGAGGACAGCTGCAGCACTCCCTTGCTTGGGCCTCTCGTCTACACTCTCCTGTGATTGTGCTGCTTGCTCTTGGTTACCGACCCGGCTTCCACGGACGATCCTTCTGGCTCCTGATCCCCGGCTTCGTTTCACCACCTCTCTCTGTCTACGGACTCCGGCTTGGCTGACTCCCATTCCTGGCTATCGACCCTGGCTCCAGGGGAAGACTCTGCTGACTGTTTGATCATCCGTTTGGACTTTAACCTTGCTGTTTGGTTTTTAATAAAGCCTTCCTATTTCATTTATCTGTTGTTGTACGTCTGATTCATGCTTCCGTGACATTTTATTACAAAGACAATTAAAAATACATAGATTTAAAACAGACTAAGACAAAGGCAATGGCTGTATATGGTCACAGATGATGTGACACTTAACCACTTCAGCCACGGAACATTTGACTGCTCAAAGACCAGGTCATTTTTTGCGATTCGGCACTGCCCCGCTTTAACTGGCAATTGCGCACATTGTTTCCCAACAAAATTTACGTTCTTTTTTTCCCACAAGTAGAGCTTTCTTTTGGTGGTATTTGATCACCTCTGCGGTTTTTATTTTTTGCGCTATAAACAAAAGAAGAGCGACAATTTTGAAAAAAATGCAATATTTTTTACTTTTTGCTATAATAAATATCCCCAAAAAAGATATAACATTTTTTTTTCCTTAGTTTAGGCCGATACGTATTCTTCTACCTATTTTTGGTATAAAAAAAAAAATCGCAATAAGTGTTTATCGATTGGTTTGCGCAAAATTTATAGCGTTTACAAAATAGGGGATAGTTTTATTGCATTTTTATTAATTATTATTTTTTTACTACTAATGACGGCGATCAGCTATTTTTTTCGTGACTGCGACATTATGGCGGACACATCGGACAATTTTGACACATTTTTGGGACCATTGTCATTTTCACAGCAAAAAATGCTATAAAAATGCACCGATTACTGTGAAAATTACAATTGCAGTTTGGGAGGTAACCACTAGGGGGCGCTGAAGGGGTTAAGTGTGACCTCATATGTGTTTCTAACTGTAGGGGGCGGGGCTGGACGTGTGACATCATTGATCGTCTTTCCCTATATCAGGGAACACACGATCAATGACACTGCCACTGTGAAGAACGGGGAAGTTGGGTTTACACACAGCTCTCCTCGTTCTTCAGCTCCGGGGACCGATCGCGGGACTCCGGCGGCGATCGGGTCCCGCGGTCACGGAGCTTCGAACCGGGTACATGATTGTGCCCAGCCGTGCCATTCTGCTGACGTATATCGGCGTTAGGCTGTCCTTAAGTGGTTAAAGTGTAAGGGAGGAGTGCAGTTCTACATCCTTGCACTGGGTGCCAGACAAACCTGTCCCGGTATCATACCTCCCTGTGGCGGCTGGCGCTCAATTTTTTTTGGGGGGGTGCAAACAAGCTGAAAATTAAAAAAAAAAAACATCAATTGCAGCCACTGTGCCATCAACTGCTGCCACTGTGCCCATCAAGCGCAGCCACTGTGCCCAAAAGCAGCCAATGTGCCCATTGAATGCAGCCACTGTTCCATTAAATTCTGCCACTGTGCCCATAAAAATTGCATAGAGAAGCATGGCGACAGGGTCTAATATAAGTTATCTAATGAATATGGAATGGGAAGAGGGCGGAACATACACATATGTGCATTAGGTTGGCTGTATCCAGGCCATTCTGTGGGAGGCGAGCCAAATCAGTGTTCACATTCCCAGGAATCTTGTTGTCACTGACAGCGGGAGGGAAGAGGAAAGGAGCCAAACACGCTAATGGTACTAAAAGTCTTACGTGATAAAAAGGGTGGAAACGCTACAAATCAAGAACTTTTCTCAGACAATTATCTACTGATTTTTTTATCTTATTAACTGTGAACATTTCATTTCCTCTTTTATCACAAAGGGAAAGTGAAATGCTCGGTGTTGATGGATGTACAATGGCTCTCTTGGCGTCCACTGGCCGTTATTTTTGTTAAAAAAAAAAACATCCCAATAAACGTATATGAATTGGTCTGCGCAAACTTTTAGGGGGTTATTTACTAAAGGCAAATCCACTTTGCACTAACAATCCACTTTGCACTTGAAATTGCACTGAAAGGGGAAGCTCTGCTGCAGGGGCGTTGCTAGGTGCCAAAAAGACCAGGGGCTTCAGCCCGAAGCCAAGCCGGCACCGGCACCGGAGGGGGGGGGGGTTCGGGCGCGGTCGGTGGAGTGGCGCGGGGTGACCTACCTGACACACATACCCTGTTCAACGTGTGTGTGTGTGCACACACTGACATAACCTACATACACTGACCTGTCCTACACACACTGACCTGTCCTACATACACTGACCTGTCCTGCATACACTGACCTGTCCTACATACACTGACCTGAGCCACTGACCTGTCCTACATACACTGACCTGTCCTACATACACTGACCTGTCCTACATACACTGACCTGAGCCACTGACCTGTCCTACATACACTGACCTGAGCCACTGACCTGTCCTACATACACTGACCTGAGCCACTGACCTGTCCTACATACACTGACCTGACCCACTGACCTGTCCTACATACACTGACCTGACCCACTGACCTGTCATACATACACTGACCTGACCCTCCGACCTGTCCTACATACACTGACCTGTCCTACATACACTGACCTGTCCTACATACACTGACCTGTCCTACATACACTGACCTGACCCACCGACCTGTCCTACATACACTGACCTGTCCTACATACACTGACCTGAGCCACTGACCTGTCCTACATACACTGACCTGACCCACCGACCTGTCCTACATACACTGACCTGTCCTACATACACTGACCTGACCCACCGACCTGTCCTACATACACTGACCTGACCCACCGACCTGTCCTACATACACTGACCTGAGCCACCGACCTGCCCTACATACACTGACCTGAGCCACTGACCTGTCCTATATACACTGACCTGTCCTACATACACTGACCTGACCCACCGACCTGTCCTACATACACTGACCTGTCCTACATACACTGACCTGAGCCACTGACCTGTCCTACATACACTGACCTGACCCACCGACCTGTCCTACATACACTGACCTGTCCTACATACACTGACCTGACCCACCGACCTGTCCTACATACACTGACCTGACCCACCGACCTGTCCTACATACACTGACCTGAGCCACCGACCTGCCCTACATACACTGACCTGAGCCACTGACCTGTCCTATATACACTGACCTGTCCTACATACACTGACCTGACCCACTGACCTGACCCACTGACCTGTCTTACATACACTGACCTGACCCACCGACCTGTCCTACATACACTGACCTGACCCACCGACCTGTCCTACATACACTGACCTGACCCACTGACCTGTCTTACATACACTGACCTGACCCACCGACCTGTCCTACATACACTGACCTGACCCACCGACCTGTCCTACATACACTGACCTGACCCACTGACCTGTCCTACATACACTGACCTGACCCACTGACCTGTCCTACATACACTGACCTGACCCACCGACCTGTCCTACATACACTGACCTGACCCACTGACCTGTCCTACATACACTGACCTGACCCACCGACCTGTCCTACATACACTGACCTGACCCACCAACCTGTCCTACATACACTGACCTGACCCACCGACCTGTCCTACATCCACTGACCTGACCCACTGACCTGTCCTACATACACTGACCTGAGCCACTGACCTATCCTACATACACTGACCTGACCCACTGACCTGTCCTACAGACACTGACCTGTCCTACATACACTGGCCTGTCCTACATACACTGACCTGACCTACCGACCTGTCCAACATACACTGACCTGACCCACCGACCTGTCCTACATACACTGACCTGTCCTGCATACACTGACCTGTCCAACATACACTGACCTGTCCAACATACACTGACCTGTCCTACATACACTAACCTGTCCTACATACACCGACCTGACCCACTGACCTGTCCTACATACACTGACCTGTCCAACATACACTGATTTGAGCCACTGACCTGTCCTACATACACTGACCTGAGCCACTGACCTGTCCTACATACACTGACCTGTCCTACATACACTAACCTGTCCCACTGACCTGTCCTACATACACTGACCTGTCCTACATACACCGACCTGACCCACTGACCTGTCCTACATACACTGACCTGTCCTACATACACTGATTTGAGCCACTGACCTGTCCTACATACACTGACCTGAGCCACTGACCTGTCCTACATACACTGACCTGACCTACATACACTGACCTGTCCTACATACACTGACCTGTCCTACATACACTAACCTGACCCACTGACCTGTCCTACATACACTGACCTGAGTCACTGACCTGTCCTACATACACTGACCTGACCCACTGACCTGTCCTACATACACTGACCTGAGTCACTGACCTGTCCTACATACACTGACCTGACCCACTGACCTGTCCTACATACACTGACCTGACCCACCGACCTGTCCTACATACACTGACCTGACCCACCGACCTGTCCTACATACACTGACCTGACCCACCGACCTGTCCTACATACACTGACCTGTCCTGCATACACTGACCTGTCCTGCATACACTGACCTGTCCTACATACACTGACCTGAGCCACTGACCTGTCCTACATACACTGACCTGAGCCACTGACCTGTCCTACATACACTGACCTGACCCACTGACCTGTCCTACATACACTGACCTGTCCTACATACACTGACCTGTCCTACATACACTGACCTGACCCACTGACCTGTCCTACATACACTGACCTGACCCACTGACCTGACCTACATACATACACAATCACTGATGTCACCTACCTCAGCCGTGGTGCGGCGCCGGCACGCCCAATGTGCCCGTCATAGCGATCATGGAGCCATGGAGGAGAGAGCCTGGAGAGGAGAGCCGTCGAGCAGGGAGTGGAGATGTGGCACGGCGGGCAGCCGTGGTGTGCGTGTGCCCGTCATACATCTGCACACAGTCGGACAGAGGACAGAGGAGGCTCAGGAGCCGTGGAGACACTGCAGAGCCTCCGAACTGAGCGGATAACGATGGCGGTGCCGCACCGGGCGGCATTGTAATTCCCGCCTTCTAAGCTTGCGGCACCTATAATGGACGTCACACGTCTCGCGGTCCCGGATTGGACAAGTGGGACGTCCATCATAGGCGCTGCAGGCTCCAGAAGGCGGAACCTGCTGTGTCACTCGGCGGCGCTCGTAAATGAAATGGTCCCTGCTCGGCGGCACTCGGGGCTAACAGATAAATGCTCCATCGCCGAGACTCTGGGCTTTTCATCGACCCATTCGGGGCTCCAGCCTCCCCAGCCCACCCCTAACAACGCCCCTGCTCTGCTGATTTTATCATCCAATCATGTGCAAGCCAAAATGCTGTTTTTCATTTTCCGTTAAATTTCCCCCTCGGATCTACAGCGACTGCACTTCCAAGTGCACGTGTAGTGCAAAGTGGATTTGCTTTTAGTAAATAACCCCCATATAGGTAGATTCAGTAAGAGTTAGGCCGGCTTATCAGTAGATAAGCCGACCTAACTCAGAATCTACGCCGACTTATGTGTAAGTGTATGCTCAAACAGAGATACGCTTAAACATATCTAAGATACGATGGCTTGCGCCGTCCTATCTTAGATTGCAATATTTTGGATGGCCGCTAGGTGGCGCTTCCATTGCGGTCGGCGTTGAATATGTAAATGAGTTGATACGCCGATTCACGAACGTACGCCCGGCCGACACAGTACTTTTACGCTGTTTACGTTAGAGATAGGCCGCCTAAAGTTAGAGCTTAGCCCTACATGGAATAGTAATGTTAAGTATGGCCGCCGTTCCCGCGTCGAAATTCGAAATTTTTACGTTGTTTGCGTAAGTCGTCCGTGAATCGGGATTTACGTCGTTTACGTCCACGTCAAAATCAATAGGCCCGTGCGGCGTACTTAGCCGCAATGCACACTGGGAAATGTAGGTGCCCGGCGCATGCGCAGTAAATAAAAACGTCAAAAACGTAAGGTCAAGCCTTATTAACATAAAACATGCCCCCCTTACACACACGCTTTAGGCTACGCCGCCATAACATAGCAGGCAAGTACATTGTGAATCATGTACTTGCCTCGCTAACTTACGGCGGCGTAGCATAAATGCCTTAAGCTACGCCGCCGCAAAGTTGCGGCAATGTACCTGAATCTAGGCAATAGTGTCTACAAACTAAGGAATACTTTTGTTTATTTATTTTCTACTAGTAATGGATCAGCGATTTATAGCGGAACTGTGATATTGAAGCCGAAAAATCGGACACCTAACTGACAATTTTTGGGGACCAGTGACACTAATATCACCAGTAATCAGTGTTAACAATATGCACTGTCACTGTACTAAGCAACATAGAATATGGCAATAGTGGATAAGACCCCTTAAACAGCCGCACCATTCATTCCAGTGTGAAAGCCCGAGACTTGCAGCTGTAATTGCAGAGAAAGGAGGTTCTACAAAGTATTGACTCCGGGGGGCGCCATACAAATGTACCTTCCACACTTTTCACATATTTATTTGTAAAAAGATTTGAAAACCATTTATAATTTTCCTTCCACTTCACAATTATGTGCCACTTTGTGTTGGTCTATCACAAAAAAAAAAACAATAAAATACATTTAAGTTTTTGGTTGTAACATGACAAAATGTGGAACATTTCAAGGGGTATGAATACTTTTTCAAGGCACTGTGTTTATATATATGTATATATATATATATATATATATATATATATATATATATGTATATATACTGTATGTATACAGCTTTTATTTAGATACTTTTTAACGTCTTCTTCCTATCTAGGCCGGTAAGTAATTTATTTATATCAATAGGCAAAACAGTTTATTTGCATACCCCCAGGATACAAGACAACTGTGTTGTGTTTTTGCATACGATTCCATTGCATGCAGGAAATTTTAGGGTGTCTTTATAAAACTTTCACCGAGTAATTTCCCTCTGAGTCAGATGTTGTTCATTCATTAGATTAGCATGAATCAAGAAAATACTGTATTATGGCCACTTGATAGAGCTGATCAGTACAGTAGAACCTCGGATTACGAGCATAATCCGTTCCAGGAGAATGCTCGTAATCCAAAGCACTCGCATATCAAAGCGAGTTTCCCCATTGAAGTCACAGGAAATGAAAACAATTCGTTCCGCATTGACTTCAATGGCATGGAATACCGCATGTGGCCAGAGGTGGGGGGCGCCGGAGAGCCTTGAAAACACTCGGAAAGGCCCTGGGGCAGCTCGGCTGACCTCGGAAAGTCTCGGAAACACCCGGGAACGAGTATTTCCCAACGGCTCCGATCGACTCCGGCGCCCCGCACCTCAGGCCATGTGCGGTACTGCCCACTCATTAGCTTGAATTCTGCTTGCGTCAGATAAAAAAAATAAGGAAGTTGCTCGTCTTTCAAAATGCTCATTAACCGCGTTACTCTTAAACCGAGGTTCCACTGTATTAATTTTCTCTGCTCTGTCCTCTTACTTTTGAGAGCCGAAGAAAATACCCGCTGCTCTGTAATCTTTAGTTCTGTTTGTATGGTCTAATAGCAGTACCATCTTTACCCACTTAAGACCCGAACCAAAATGCAGCTAAATGCCCAGGCCAGGTTTTGCGATTCGGCACTGCGTCGCTTTAACTGACAATTGCGCGGTCGTGCGACGTGGCTCCCAAACAAAATTTACGTCCTTTTTTTCCCACAAAAATAGCTTTCTTTTGGTGGTATTTGATCACCTCTGCGTTTTTTTTTTTTTGCGCCATAAACAAAAATAAAGCGACAATTTTGAAAAAAATTCAATATTTTTTACTTTTTGCTATAATAAATATCCCCCAAAAACATATATAACAATTTTTTTCCTCAGTTTAGGCCGATACGTATTCTTCTACCTATTTTTGGTAAAAAATCGCAATAAGTGTTTATCGATTGGTTTGCGCAAAATCTATAGCGTTTACAAAATAGGGGATAGTTTTATTGCATTTTTATTAATTTTTTTTTTTTCTACTAATGGCGGCGATCAGCGATTTTTTTCGTGACTGCGACATTATGGCAGACACTTCGGACAATTTTGACACATTTTTGGGACCATTGTCATTTTCACAGCAAAAAATGCATATAAATTGCATTCTTTATTGTGAAAATGACAGTTGCAGTTTGGGAGTTAACCACAGGGGGCGCTGAAGGAGTTATGTTTCACCTAGTGTGTGTTTACAACTGTAGGGGGTGTGGCTGTAGGTCTGACATCATCGATCGTGTCTCCCTATAAAAGGGATCACTCGATCGATGCAGCCGCCACAGTGAAGCACGGGGAAGCCGTGTTTACATACGGCTCTCCCAGTTCTTCAGCTCCGGGGAGCGATCGCGAGGGGGCCGCTAGAAATGAATAGACGCGCCCTCATCCCGGATTGCTCCCCGCGGGAATCCGACTGCCGCATGTAGCGGGGGGGGGGGGGTCCTGATCGGACCCCCGACCTGCGGAAAGGCAGGGACGTACATGTACGCCCATATGCCTGTACGTGCCATTCTGTGGACGTATATATACATGCGGCGGTCGTTAAGTGGTTAATCAAATGCATTTTTAGGGTGTGCCCCCCCAAGTCTTTGGATATTGTATGGATCCTGACCAGATCCCTTGGGCTGGAGCACCCCATCCCCTCACCATTACCCCTAATTAGTGTCCAGCTTAATTTATGCAAGTCCTTTTCGTTCTCCCATAAAGAGAAATGTATTTCTCCCATGGTAGAGAAGCGGGATCTTTCATTCTATGAATAGTGTAGGACTCACTGATAATGGGGTACTTTGATGTAGTAGTGGACTTAAGCACTGTATGGCCATATGGTGTGACCAAATCCCCATATTTGCTTATTATGTTCAGGCGCTTTAACTGCTTGCCGACCGGCTCACGCTGATATACGTCAGCAGAATGGCTCCGCTGGGCAAAACAACATATGGGTACGTTGTTCCCTTTAAGAGCCGCCGGAGGCGTGTGCGCGCCCACAGCATGACAGGGGACACGATGCGCGTGGCCAGCGGGCACCATCACTGCTGGCCATGCCTTATCGCGGGCACGAGAGCCAGCACAGGGATTTGTGTGTGTAAACATACAAATCCCTGTTCTGTCAGGGGAGAGTAGGAACAACGATATGTCTCCTCCCCCAGTCAGTCCTATCCCTTCACAGTTAGAAAACATCCAGGTAACACACACATTTAACCCCTTGATCACCCCCTAGTGTTAACCCTTTCCCTACAGTGACATTTACACAGTAATCAGTGCATTTTATAGCTCTAATCGCTGTATAAATGTTAATGGTTCCACAAATGTGACAAAAGTGTCCCCATGATGTATCACCGCCATAATTCTTTCCAATAGTTTGTAGACGCTATAACGTTTGCGTAAACAAATCAATATACCGTATATACTCGAGTATTAGCTGAGTTTTTCAGCACATTTTCTTGTGCTGAAAATGCCCCCCTCGGCTTATACTCGAGTCACATTTTTGCGCCTGATCTCCCGGATTTTGGGGACCTGGTACCAGCCAAACTTGGCACACATATAGCCCCACTCTTTCTCTACAAGTGTGCAAAGTTTGTTGTCCGGGGGACCTACGGCTGGGGAGCACCGATTTTTCAAAGTCGGGCACCCCTTCCATAGACTCCCATGTTAAATGGTCATTTCTCCAGTAACTTTGGGGACCCGGAACCGATCGGTCGTAGGTCCCCTGGACCCGGCACACATGTAGCCCCAGTTCTCCTCTACAAGTTTGCAAAGTTTGCTGTCTGGGGGACCTACGGCCGGGGAGCACCGATTTTTCGAAGCCGGGGAAACCCCTTCTATATTCTCCCATGTTAAACGTTAGTCTAGTCATGGGCACAGTGAGGCATGGACACAGTGAGGCATGGGCACAGTGAGGCATGGGCACAATGAGGCATGGACACAGTGAGGCATGGGCACAGTGAGGCATGGACACAGTGAGGTATGGGCACAGTGAGGCATGGGCACAGTGAGATATGGACACAGTGAGGCATGGACACAGTGAGGCATGCACATGGACACAGTGAGGAATGGGCACAGTGAGGTATGGGCACAGTGAGGCATGGGCACAGTGAGGCATGGACACAGTGAGGCATGGACACAGTGAGGTATGGGCACAGTGAGGCATGGACACAGTGAGGTATGGACACAGTGAGGTATGGACACAGTGAGGCATGGACACAGTGAGGCATGCACATGGACACAGTGAGGCACAGTGAGGCATGCAGTTGGACACCCTAGGCTTATACTCGAGTCAATACGTTTTCCCATTTTTTTGTGGTAAAATTAGGTGCCTCGGCTTATACTCGAGTATATACGGTACGCTTATTGCCATTTTTTTTTACCAAAAATATGTAGAAGAATATATATTGGCCTAAACTGATGAAGAAATTATTTTTATTTAAAACATTGAGGATATTTTTTATAGAAAAATGTAAATTTTTTTTTTCAAAATTAGCGCAAAAAATAAAAACCACAGAGGTGATCAAATACCACTTTTTTTAAAAAAACATTTTAAGTATATTCATTATAGAAAAAGGTAAAAAATATATATTTTTTCAAAATTAGCGCAAAAAAATAAAAACCGCAGAGGTGATCAAATACCACCAAAGGAAAGCTCTATTTGTGGGGGAAAAAGGACGCAAATTTTGTTTGGGTACAACACCGCACGACCATGCAATTGACAGTTAAAGCGACGCAGTGCCGAATCGCAAAAAGTACTCTGGTCAGGAAGGAGGTAAAATCTTCCGGGGCTGAAGTGGTTAAATAGCCTTGCAGGATCTGTGTGCGCTGTAATCTTTTGTTCTGTTCTGGTCTTATAGCAGCACCATCCTTAATGAAATGGATTTTTTAGGGTGTGCCCTCCAAGTCTTTGTTTGTCCGAAGAAAATACCCAGCACTTCCAGGAGTCGAAGAAAATACCCGGCACTTCCAGGAGTCGAAGAAAATACCCTGTGTCATGAACCTTGGAATACTGAAGTATTTCTCCTTTGAATCTATTACACAGTGGGGGGTCTTCTACCCTGTCTCAAGGCTAACCCCCCCCCCCCCCTCCAGTCGGCTCCATGGTCTGGAAGAAAAGCATTGTTCTGTGTTTGACTGTTTATGTACTTTAATTTCCCCCTGGGGCTTCTGTGTCATTACACATATCAGTCCTCCTATTCAAGCTATCGGACCAATCCCTGCTGACCCTGTTTCAAGTCCTCATTTGCTTGGCCAAGAGGACATAATTGAGAACTACAATGTACTTTACAATTGACCAATAGGAAAGTGGTTGTGGGGGCAGGGTGTTCAAACTGCAATGTATAAAATTGTGTGTGCATCCAATAAAGTGAGATTCCTATTTGAACTTACATACAGCCTGCCTGGTGTTTGTTCTGAACCATCACAACTGGATTTGAATGGCACATAGCTGTAGTTCGAATCCCGGAGCATCGGATGACCGAACCATCAGACTTTGCAATCTGCAATCTGATCCAATAGCAGCAGAGGAGTGTCTGGAGAGTGAAACCGAGTGAGCAAGGGTCTCGTTACACCCCGTACTTCCAGGAGCTTAAGAAAATACCTGGCACTTCCAGGAGCCGAAGAATATACCTGGCACTTCCGGGAGCCAAAGAATATACCCGGCACTTCCGGGAGCCAAAGAATATACCCGACACTTCCGGAAGCCAAAAAAAAAACAGACACTTCAGAGAGCCAAAAGAAAATACCCGGCACTTCCGGGAGCCAAGGAAAATACCCGGCACTTCGGGGAGGCAAAGAAAATACCCCGTGCTTCCAGGGCCGGATTAACAATGGGGCTGATGGAGCTGCAGCTCCAGGCCCCTTTCTCAAGATAGGCCCATTTGCCCCAAAAAAAAAAAAAAAAATTTTTTTTTTTTTTTTTTTT
Organism: Rana temporaria; assembly: GCF_905171775.1. Classification (NCBI taxonomy): domain Eukaryota; kingdom Metazoa; phylum Chordata; class Amphibia; order Anura; family Ranidae; genus Rana; species Rana temporaria. The sequence continues at coordinate 520,950,645 of NC_053490.1, forward strand.
TACGATTTTTTTTTTTTTTTTAAGATCGAATTTGGGGGGTTGTAGCTCGATGACCAGAGGTCACAGAAACCCCACATTTGGGGGTAGGCATGGGAAGAGCTACCCCACAACTGGTTAAAATATGGGACGGCTATCATTTATGGTTCCGGAGATACGGGCCTGCTTGCACAGCCTGTCAGAAGCTACATTCAGAGCGGCCAATATAAATACAAGCTGACACACTACAGCAGAATGATAGGATCACAGTGCTTATAATAATTATTTGTATATTACTCATGGTAATTAACCCCTTGCCACCCAGGCCAATTCTGACACTTCTCTACTACATGTAAAAATCATCATTTGTTTTTTGCTAGAAAATTACTCTATGGTGGTCTTTGCACTTTTTATGTTGCACGGTATAGAGCTGCACGATTCTGGCTAAAATGAGAATTGCTATTTTTTTGCTTAGAAGATAGATCACGATTCTCTCACGATTGTTGCGGCGTAACATCATCTTTCACATTAAAAAAAAAAAAAAAAATGGGCTAACTTTACTGTTTTGTTTTTATGGTTTTTATTATTCATTGAAGTGGGAAAATGCAGTGTGACATGACATATTGCAGCAATAGCCATTGTATTCCCTAGAGTCTCTGCTAAAATATATATAATGTTTGGCAGTTCCAAGTAATTTTCTAGCCAATAATATTGCTTTCTAACTTAAGAAACAAGTGTTGGACTTTAAGTGGTTAAATTTAGTTACAATGTTAGTTAGTTACAATGTTTCATTTTGTTTACAAACTTCGCAGACTGCCCAGATTTGTTCTTTACACACAGAAGTGTATCCCTTTGATCTAAGAAGGAAGTGTCAGTTACAATGTTTCCTGTTAAAAACTTGGCAGACTTCCCAGATATTTTCTTTTGACAGCTGAAAGTCTCTCCACTTGTTATATGAAAGAATCAGCAAACTCTGCATTGAAGATCGTCAGGGGGGTTGAATCGAGATCACAATTTTTTTAACGATTAATTGTGCAGCTCTAGCACGGTATTTGCGCAGCAATTTTTCAAACATGTTTTTTTGGAAAAAAATGTTTCATTCATTAAAAAAACAGTTAGTTAGTTAAGTTAGCACATTTTTTTTTGGTTACAGAGGAGGTCTAGTACTAGAATTATTGTTCTCGCTCTAACGATCGTGGCGTATGTAACCTGTGTGTATCTGGCTCTGATACTACCAGTGCCTACCCAGCCACTGACTAGTATCTCTCCCCAGCCTGTCCCCACACACCCTCTCACCTGCTGACCTGTGGATGGGGGAATCACTCCTGCAGTGTTATTGTGTTCTGTCAGTGCGTACAATGATCAGTGTTGCTAACTTTAGCTGGCAGCACTGATTGTTTTAAGAAAAAAAAACAGGCTGGTTGTACTCAAGTTGATTAATAAATTGACTTGTGTAAAACCAGCTAGCCCATACATAGATTGACTATGGCTGGTCTCTGCATAATTGGCGTAATTTCAATCCATGTATGACCCGCTTAACCACTACTCAGTCCCTAAATATCCTTCCACTCCTGTACATAGTGCTCACTGTCATACTCTCCACACTCCTCTCCTGTACATAGTGCCCACTGTCATACTCTCCACACTTCTCTCCTATACATAGTACCCACTGTCATACCATACACACTCCTCTCCTGTACATAGTGCCCACTGTCATACCCTTCACACTCCTCTCCTGTACATAGTGCCTGCTGTCATACACTTCTCTCCTGTACTTAGTGCCCACTGTCACACCCTCCACACTCCTCTCCTGTACATACTGCTCACTGTCATACCCTCCACACTCCTCTCCTATACATAGTGCCCACTGTCATACCCTCCACACTCCTCTCCTATACACAGTGTTCACTGTCATACCCTCCACACTCCTCTCCTATACATAGAGCCCACTATCATACCGTCTACATTCCTCTCCTGTACATACTGCCCACTGTCATACCCTCCACACTCCTCTCCTGTACATACTGCCCCATCATACCCTCCACACTTCTCTCTGGTACGTACTACCCTCTGTCATACCCCCTCACTCTTCCTGTACATACTGCCCATTGTCATACCCTCCACATTCCTCTCCTGTACATACTGCCCACTGTCATACCCTCCACACTCCTCTCCTGTACATACTGCCCCATCATACCCGCCACACATCTCTCTGGTACGTACTACCCTCTGTCATACCCCCTCACTCTTCCTGTACATACTGCCCATTGTCATACCCTTCACACTCCTCTCCTGTACATAGTGCTTTTTTCCGTACCCTTTGTACTCCTCTCCTGTACATAGTGCCCACTGTTAGACCCTCCACATTCCTCTCCCTCACCTGCACATACTTCCCACTTATATACCGTCCATACTCCTCCCCTATGTCGCTTACCCACAAAAACAGTTCTTTAAAATTATACTGAATATCCTCAATGTTACCAGCTCTAGAATGGACACACTTTTGTTAGTTCAACTAAAGGAAATCTCAGTTCTCATATTAGTTCTGCCCCATTATTAGTACTCATTTAATTTTGTGATTACTACTATGATGTATAGAGGAACATCAGGGATCTCAGCTACTCTAAATATAGCACTTATATAAAAAAGTGGCCCTGAAAATATTTTTTAAATGTTGGCAACTGTGCACTTAGGCACTGCCCAAGGACCACCGTCCACCGGGTCAGTAGGGGGCCCCATGAGAGGCTCCTGGGATCCTGTGATAATAAAGCGGTAGTAAACTTTCCTGACATTACTACATTTTAGAGGCCCTGGGGTAGGTTATGCCACAACGTACAAGTATGCACAGCATATTAGCACATTAGTGTACACTTCAATTTTCAGACTGAGCCCTCCAGTGCTGCGCTGTGATGAATCAGGCGGGGCCCGGGCGCTTACATCTTCACCCGGTCTTCCTTCTGGGTTCTGTGCCTTTGGTCACTTGCCTTGGCTGGGCTGCGTTCATGTCATTCCCACGCATTTATTTATTATTTATTACACCCCATTCACACCTCCGCAACAAAATGCCCGACGCCGGCCGCTCGTGCCGCTGGAGGGGAGAATTCCCATTGCTGTCTATGAGATGGTTCACATCTCATAGACGCCGTACACCTGCGGCATGAAAAAAAGTCCCGGACCCTTTTTTTCAGGCGGCATTGGCGTTCGGCCATACAAAGCAAAAGGAAGGATTTGTAAAAAAAAAGTTACACTATTCGCGGCAAAATACGCCGCGTACGCGGCGTTACTTGTCGCGGAGGTGTGAATGCAGCCTAAAAGGCCCCACCAAAATCCTCAGCACCAGGCCCATGATGTTCTTAATCTGGCCCTGCGTGCTTCAGAGAGCCAGAGAAAATACCCAGCACTTCCGGGAGCCAAAGAAAATACCCGGCACCCCTGGGAGCCAAATAAAATACCTGACACTTCTTAGAGCAGAAAAAAATTCTGGCGCTTCTGAGAGCCAAAGAAAATACTGGGCACTTCCAAAAGCAGAAGAAATGCTGGCGCTTCTGAGAGTCAAAGAAGCCGCCTGGTACTTCAGAGGATGGAGGAGAATGTGAGTCAATCCACGTGACAGCAGTGGGCCAATCAGCACTGTCACATGGGTGGTACATATCGCTACAAGCTACATAGTGACTCCTAGTTCACATAGGAAGTGGAATGACATCTCTCCAACAGAACCCTGGATAACAGTAAAACCCCAACAGGAGCTCTAATCCTTCCCCACTCTATCCAAAACCAAGTAACTTTGTCTGAACACACATGAAGTATAAGCTGATGTACTAAGTGAACACAAGTTATTTTAGGCTGTGTGGATAAAGCACAGGTTCACTTTAACCACTTAAGCCCCGGACCTTTAGGCAGCTAAATGCCCAGGCCAGGTTTTGCGATTCGGCACTGCGTTGCTTTAACAGACAATTGCGCGGTCGTGCGACGTGGCTCCCAAACAGCATGCATTAACCACTTAAGACCCGGACCAAAATGCAGGTAAAGGACCAGGCCCCTTTTTGCGATTCAGCATTGCGTCGCTTTAACTGACAATTGTGCGGTCGTGCAACGTGGTTCCCTAACAAAATTGGCATCCTTTTTTTCCCACAAATAGAGCTTTCTTTTGGTGGTATTTGATCACCTCTGTGGTTTTTATTTTTTGCGCTATAAACAAAAATAGAGCGACAATTTTGAAAAAAATTCAATATTTTTTACTTTTTGCTGTAATAAATATCACCAAAAAAGATATAACATTTTTTTTTCCTCAGTTTAGGCCGATACGTATTCTTCTACATATTTTTGGTAAAAAAAAATCGCAATAAGCGTTTATCGTTTGGTTTGCGCAAAATTTATAGCGTTTACAAAATAGGGGATAGTTTTATTGCATTTTTATTAATTTTTTTTTTTTTACTACTATTGGCGGCGATCAGCGATTTTTTTCGTGACTGCGACATTATGGCGGACACTTTGGACAATTTTGACACATTTTTGGGACCATTGTCATTTTCACAGCAAAAAATGCATTTAAATTGCATTGTTTATTGTGAAAATGACAGTTGCAGTTTGGGAGTTAACCACAGGGGGCGCTGTAGGAGTTAGGGTTCACCTAGTGTGTGTTTACAACTGTAGGGGGGTGTGGCTGTAGGACTGACGTCATCGATCGAGTCTCCCTTATAAAAAGGATCACTCGATCAATACGCCGCCACAGTGAAGCACGGGGAATCCGCGTTTACATACGGCTCTCCCCGTTCTTCAGCTCCGGGGTCCCGATCGGACCCCCCACCCGCTAGAAGGCAGGGACGTATATATACGCCCATCTGCCTGTCCGTGCCATTTTGCGGACGTATATAGTCGTGTGGCGGGCGTTAAGGGGTTAATAGCTAGATTCAGGAAGATGTGTGTATCTTTGAGGCGGCGTAGCGTATCGTATTTAAATAAATAAATAAATAAATAAAGTATCAGGACAGTACTCAATTTTCTATATCACAATTGCACTAATACGGCTACAATCACGTCAAGTTGTAAAAATAACAAACTTGTTATACTTACCTCTTCTGTAATGGTTTTGCACAAAGTGGCCCCGATCCTCCTCTTCTTCCGGGGTCCCTCTCTAGCGCTCCTGGCCAGGGCTGTCTTAATGAGAGGGCACACCTGGGCACACCTGGGCACTAACTGTATGGGGGGCCCCTGCACTTTCCCCCAAGCAGCTGGTCCCTGAGCCCACACTGCCCCGAAATTGGGGGCCCCGTGATGGCACTGAGAGTGATAAATACACAGGGGAGGCAGTCTGCCTTCTACCTGTCTATTTACCTGCACTGTCATCATTGTAGAGGCCCCAGAGCATTACCTTGCCCAGGCGCCCATGATGCTATTAAGACGTCCCTGCTTCTGGCTCCTCCTTTTCAAGCCACTTTCCCTGGGGACACCCATGCAGGCTCGCTCCCGAGTCCCACTGCTTCGTCCATTGACACAGGCAGCGGGCCAAGCGCCCCCTGCTCCCGTGTCACGGGATTTGATTGACAGCAGCGGGAGATCCACTGGTGCGTAGGAGCTGCCAGCCTGGTAATCAAACAAACACCACTGCATTAAATATAACAAAATGTCTTGGTATGCTGACAACTTAAGTGTTCCCTTCACTGGAACTAAGGGGCCAAGTCCAATCCCTGAAAAACAACCCTACACCCAGTGGCGGCTGGTGCTCAAATTTTTTTTTCGAGGGGGGGGAGGGCGCAAACAAATGAAAAAAAAAGACAATTGCAGCCTCACTGTGCCCATCAAAGGCAGCCACTTTGCCCATCAAAGGGAGCCACTGTGCCCATCAAATACAGTCACTGTGCCATGCCATCAATTGTCGCCACTGTGCCATCAATTGTCGCCACTGTGCCATGCCAAACGCAGCCACTGTGCCATGCCATCAAACGCAGCCCCTGTACCATCAACTTTCGCCACTGTGCAATCAATTGTCACCACTGTGCCCATCAATTGTCACCACTGTGCCTCGTCAAACGCAGCCACTGTGCCATCAAACGCAGCCACTGTGCCATGCCATCAATTGTTACCACTGTGCCCACATCAATTGTCGCCACTGTGCCCACATCAATTGTGCCCACATCAATTGTAGCCACTGTGCCTACATCAATTGTCCCCACTGTGCCTACATCAATTGTCCCCACTGTGCCTACATCAATTGTCCCCACTGTGCCCACATCAATTGTCCCCACTGTGCCTACATCAATTGTCCCCACTGTGCCCACATCAATTGTCCCCACTGTGCCCACATCAATTGTAGCCACTGTGCCCACATCAATTGTCCCCACTTTGCCCACATCAATTGTCCCCACTGTGCCCACATCAATTGTAGCCACTGTTCCCACATCAATTGTCCCCACTGTGCCCTGTAAAATGCTCCCAGTCAGATTCCCCACCCCCCGCCCGGCACTTACCTTTCTGGGGTTAGCCATCCTCCTTCCACGGTCCCTCGATGTCTTCTGCCTCCCTCGATGACGCTTCAGCCAATCAGGTTACCGATAACCAGAATCGGTGAATCTGATTGGCTGAGACGGCCATCAATCTTATTCAAGGGACGCAGCCCCCGTACGTTCCGAGGATAAGACATCCGGGAGCCGAAGGGCTGGCTCTGAAAAGCACTTCCACACAGCCAACCAGCTGCCCTTATTCAGTTAGCCAGCGCCCAATGTCCGGCCATCTGAATAGACCAGCGGCAGCTGGCCACAATAACATACATTCATGCAATGCATGAATGTATGTTATTTGCGCGGCGCTGCAGAACGACATTTTAAAAGCCTTAAAGGGCCCGTTTTTTTTTATGACTACAGGAGGGGGGCGGCGCCCGGGCGCCCCCTATGGACGAGCCGCCACTGCCTACACCATAATCCCCCCTCCCCCAAATGATTAGGACCAGTGCACAGATCAAAGTCCATAAAGACATGGATGAGCGAGTTTGGGGGTGGAGGAACTTGACTGACCTGCACAGAGTCCTGGCCTCAACCCCGTAGAACACCTTTGGAATGAATAAGAGCGAAGACTGAGAGCCAGGGCTTCTCGTCCAACATCAGCGCCTGACCTCAAAAATGCAAGAATGGTCAAACATTCCCATAGACACACTCCTAAACCTTGTGGACGGCCTTCCCAGAAGAGGTGAAGCTGTTATAGCTGCAAAGGGCGGGGCCAACTCAATATTGAACCCTACGGACTAAGACTGGGGTGCCATTAAAGATCATTAGGTAGATTCAGGTACGGCCGTGCAATGTTAAGACGGCGTAGCCTAGCGTGTTTACACTACGCCGCCTTAAGTAAGAGAGGCAAGTACATGATTCTCAAAGCACTTACCTCCTTACTTAGGGTGGCGTAGTGTAATCGCGGCAGGCGTAAGGGCGCCTAATTCAAATTGGTTGGAGGGGGGCGTGTTTTATGGTAATGAGGCTTGACCTCACGTTTTTGACGTTTTTGATACTGCGCATGCGCCGGGCGCCTACATTTCCCAGTGCGCATTGCGGCTAAGTACGCCGTACGGGCCTATTGATTTTGACGTGGACGTAAACGACGTAACTCCCGATTCGCGGACGACTTACGCAAACAACGTAAAAAATTCAAACCTCGCGGCGGGAACGGCGGCCATACTTTAACATTAAAAAAAGGGTTAAGGGATGGTGGCGCTGCTTATGGTTATTAATAAGTGTCCACAAGATGTCCTATGTGATGTGAAATATTTGTAGGGGAGCTTCAGTTGTTAGGAGAGACCAATGGGGATGGGTCTCCTAAGCCTACACACTGTTGCGTCCAAGTGTGCAGGTGCTACCCCCTATTATTGCTTGTGATAAACACTGGTGACCCAATATTGTATTGGTTCTTCCGGTGAAAATGGTATATATATATCCAGAAAGTGAGAGGACAGCTAATGAGTTGGATTTCTGATCTAGTGATATCCTGTGTAGCCTTTTCTTATTCAGATGATTGCATCAAAGAGTGTTGTGAAAATAACTATGATAAATACAATATATAACCCCAAAGTGGTAGTGTGTACAGTGGGTGCACAAATCCAAACAATTGATGCAAAATTCTATAAGATCCAAGATTATTCCCCAATATGAATGTGATTAAAGGGAAAAGTGTGTAGTTAAAATTTATAATTGCTAAGGGATATTTGAGTGTCTTCCAGGACACTGTACAAGCAGGTGATGATTCAGAGTCTATTGCCCTTTAAATTTATATTTGCAAAAGAAAAAGAATGAAGTGTTATCAAAAAGATAAATACAAGTTAGTAGTGCGTGATCCAGGACACTGTGCAGGCTAAGAGTGAGCTGTGTCCTCCGAGCCTCTGTGTAGGTCAGCCCTAGCCAAAAGCGTGTTCAAAAATAAAAAACAACAGAAGTGATTTCAACCGACAGAAAAACCTTAACAGGTTATGATCCAAAATATGTGCAAAACAGCAGATAATTAATATAAATGTGTGCCGTCCCTTGGTATAACTCAAAGGAAAGAGATAATATTAAATAGTGGAGACCTCAATTAAAGTAAAAAAAAACAGCATGAATATATCAAAAGTCATATACGAAATAAAGTTAATTGGGACGCTCCAATTAACTTTATTTCGTATATGACTTTTGATATATTCATGCTGTTTTTTTTTACTTTAATTGAGGTCTCCACTATTTAATATTATCTCTTTCCTTTGAGTTATACCAAGGGACGGCACACATTTATATTAATTATCTGCTGTTTTGCACATATTTTGGATCATAACCTGTTAAGGTTTTTCTGTCGGTTGAAATCACTTCTGTTGTTTTTTATTTTTGAACACGCTTTTGGCTAGGGCTGACCTACACAGAGGCTCGGAGGACACAGCTCACTCTTAGCCTGCACAGTGTCCTGGATCATGCACTACTAACTTGTATTTATCTTTTTGATAACACTTCATTCTTTTTCTTTTGCAAATATAAATTTAAAGGGCAATAGACTCTGAATCATCACCTGCTTGCACAGTGTCCTGGAAGACACTCAAATATCCCTTAGCAATTATAAATTTTAACTACACACTTTTCCCTTTAATCACATTCATATTGGGGAATAATCTTGGATCTTATAGAATTTTGCATCAATTGTTTGGATTTGTGCACCCACTGTACACACTACCACTTTGGGGTTATATATCGTATTTATCATAGTTATTTCACAACACTCTTTGATGCAATCATCTGAATAAGAAAAGGCTACACAGGATATCACTAGACCAGAAATCCAACTCATTAGCTGTCCTCTCACTTTCTGGATATATATATACCATTTTCACCGGAAGAACCAATACAATATTGGGTCACCAGTGTTTATCACAAGCAATAATAGGGGGTAGCACCTGCACACTTGGACGCAACAGTGTGTAGGCTTAGGAGACCCATCCCCATTGGTCTCTCCTAACAACTGAAGCTCCCCTACAAATATTTCACATCACATAGGACATCTTGTGGACACTTATTAATAAGCATAAGCAGCGCCACCATCCCTTAACCCTTTTTTTTTGCTATTTCCAGGTCTCTTTGAGGCCCGTCAGGGAGGCAGCAGCTTAATATTATTTACTCCTAAGCGCGGATCCCCCCTCTTTACATACTTTAACATTGTTATTCCACCTCATAGGTGGAATAACTTTAGGCCGCCTAAGGCCTTACGGAAACGACGTAATTCGACTGCGGCGGCCGGGCGTACGTTCGTGAATCGGCGTACAAGCTCATTTACATAATCTACGCCGGCCGCAATGGAAGCGCCACCTAGCGGCCATCCGAAAAATCGCAATCTAAGATAGGACGGCGCAAGCCGGCCTATCTTAGATATGTTTAAGCGTATCTCTGTTTGAGCATACGCTTAAACATACGGCGGCGTAGATTCGGAGTTAGGTCGGCTTATCTACTGATAAGCCGGCCTAACACTTTCTGAATCTACCTACTTGTGCGTGTAAAGCCAGACGTCCCAATACTTTTGGTAATATAGGGTATTTCTGTTGACAACATAGGAACAGAGAACCTGTGTTCTGGGAGTTTGTATTTTTAAACTGGTTCAGCTTTCTGTTACTGGAACATTCTACTGTATACAATTGATGAATAACTGGCAATAAATAGAGGAAACGCTTATATTACAGTACATTCCATTCTCCAGGGTCGTCAGCAGGGCTCAAGTCCTGCGGGAACGCGTGGGAACGGAGTTCCTGCACTTTTTTTACATCAGGAACGCAGTTCCCTTTGCAGGAATAGAGCAGTAGAGAGCACCCGAGCCAATCCTTCACTAAGCTTCGATGCCCAGCTCGAGTCACTGTCAGGGCCAGGCAAACCCAAGTTATCACGGGATTTAGAAAGAACTTGCTTAAAGTTCTTTCTAAATCCCGCGATAACTCGTGGCAGACCTCCGCAATGTCTCCTGGGAACAATGACAAAAGCTCCCAGGAGACATTGCGGCATCGAGGAAGTGACGGAATACCCGCACACTACCCGATGAATCCATATACAGGAAGCGGCCAGTAACATAAAGGATTACTAAGGTACAGTGGATCGAAAAAAAACATGCGGTTTAGTATTTATGCATATGAGCGTATCATTTTTTTTTTTTTTTGTGGGGGAGTGGATCATGGGTGGGATTTCCCACACTTTTTTCCCCAGGACTTGACCCCTGGTCGTCAGGTATATGAATGGCTTCTTTCAGTAAGTGAAGCTATGGAGGATAAAAGACGTTATAGAAAAGACGTTAAAGTCTGGAATTTCCACCCACATCTCCAACTTACGCAACATTCCAGGGAAAAGGGCGATCTGCTTCCTTCTGTTTGTCTTACTTGACCGTAAAGCAACCAATAGATTGTAGAACTTTACAGGTAGAGAGAAAGAAAATTGCTCGATTCCTCCACCAATGCAATCGTCAATAGGGGAATCTTTCCTGCAGAGCTTTTGTGTTCTGCCAGTGCGGAGCCTTCCCTGTCAACAGAAGACAATGATCACTGCAGGTGGCTATAGCCGCTGGCAGCGATTGCATGAAGAAAAAAAATCAGACAGGTTCAGGACAACCAGCCTGCCCATAGATGGATGGAATCTCAGCCGGTCGTTGATGAACCTTCCATGATTCCATCCATCTATGGGAAGCTTAAGATTCATTGTAGGGACACACAGACATCAAAGAAAAAAGAAGTGAAAAGAAAGAAAATAAAAATATTAACCACTTGCCGCCCGCCAATGACAGATTGACATCGGCAAAGTGGTTTCAATATCCTGAGTGGACGTCATATGACATCTTCAGGATATTGAGCCGCTGCGCGCCCCGTCTGACACCCCGCAACACCGATCTAGGTAAAGAGTCTCTGACGGAGACTCTTTACCACGTGATCAGTCCAATCACGGCTGATCACGATGTAAACAGGAAAAGCCGGTAATCGGCTTTTCCTCACTCGCGTCTGCCAGACGCGAGTATAGGAGAGCCGATCGGCTGCTCCTCTGACAGGGGGGGTTTGTGCTGATCGATTATCAGCACAGCCCCCCCGAGGATGCCCAATGGACCACCAGGGGTGCCCACTGGACCACCAGGGATGCCACTAGACCACCAGGGATGCAAAACCAAAACACAGGTATGCCACCCTAGACCACCAGGGATGACAATGACACAAACAATGGATGCCAATCAGTGCCCGCAATGGATGCCAATCAGTGCCCACAATGGGCATTACTGATTGGCAGGCATTGTTTGGCACCGATTGGCATCCATTAGTTCAACACATACAATAGTGCCACCTATCAGTGCCCATCCATCTATGCCAATCCGTGCCACCTATCAGTGCCCATCTATGCTGCCTATCCGTGCCCATCCATGTCGCCTATCCGTGCCCATCCGTGCTGCCTATCCGTGTCCATCCATGCCCATTCGTGCCGCCCATCCGTGCCGCCTATCCGTGCCCATCCATGCCGCCTATTAGTGCCCATCCATGCCGCCCATCAGTGCCGCATATTAGTGCCCATCATCAGTGCCAATCAATGCCACCACATCACTGCCACCTCATCGGTGCCCATCAGTGCTGCCTTCAGTGCCCGTCAGTGCAGTACCATCAGTGCCCATCAGTGAAGGAGAAAACTTACTTATTTACAATGTTTTATAACAGAAACAATATAAAAACTTTTTTTTTCAAAATTTTCTGCAATTTATTTTATTTTTTTTGCAGAAAATAAAAATCCCAGAGGTGATCAAATACCACCAAAAGAAAGCTCTATTTGTGGGTACAAAATGATTCATTTTTCTCTGCACGTCGTTGTGTTTTACGTCACCGCGTTGGACACGATCGGATTTTTAACCGATGGTGTGTAGGCAAGACTGGTGAAAGTCAGCTTCATCGGATATTTGATGAAAGAATCCATCGGACCGGTTTCATCAGACGAACCGATCGTGTGAACAAGGCATTATGCCTCGTACACACGATCAGAATTTCCGATGGAAAAAGTCAGACAGAATTTTTTCATCAGATATTCCGACCGTGTGTATGCCCCATCAGAGTTTTTCTGTCGGAAATTCCGACGGAGTTAAAAAGAGAACATGTTCTCTTTTTTTCCTCCGTGACCACGCCCACGGGTAAAAAAATTTTTTTATAAAAATGCCATAAACTATCCCCTATTTTGTAAACGCTATAAATTTTGCGCAAACCAATCAGAAAACGCCTATTGCAATTTTTTTTACCAAAAGTATGTAAAAGAATACGTATCGGCCTAAACTGAGGGAAAAAAACATTTTTTATTATAGCAAAATAAAAAAAAAATTGATTTTTTTTTTAAATGTCGCTCTTTTTTTGTTTATAGCGCAAAAAATAAAAACCGCAGAGATGATCAAATACCACCAAAAGAAAGCTCTATTTGTGGGAAAAAAGGGACGCCAATTTTGTTTGGGAGCCACGTCGCACGACCGCGCAATTGTCTGTTAAAGCGATGCAGTGCCAGATCGCAAAAAGGGGAAAGGTCCTTAACCTGCATATTGGTCCGGGTCTTCAGTGGTTAATAACAAACACACAGAAAAAAAGAACACCTTTATGCATATGAATTGGACACAATGGTGTGGATTTACTAAAACTGGAGAGTGAAAAATCTGGTGCAGCTCTGCCTAGAAACCAATCAGCTTCTAACTTCATCTTGTTCAAGTAAGCTTTGACCATAAAACCTGGAAGCCGATTGGTTTCTATGCAGAGCTGCACCAGATTTTACACTTTCCAGTTTCAGTAAATCAACCCCATAGCAGATCCCTCTGAATGCCACAAGTGTGGGCTAAGTAAACCCGGCTTTCTCGCGTAAACAAAGTCTCTGTTTACATTTAGTTTATTCTTTTAATTTAATGCCAACACTTTTACTGGAAGCAGATTTTCTTAAAAAAACATGCAGGATAATTATAGCGTAAAAACACGACTAAACCATGTGTTTCATCACTTCCCCAACCGCAAGCGTAGACCTAGCCTTAAAATGTTCCAAAATAAAATCCCAACTCATCGTATTTAAAGTATTCACCATCAGAGTATCCAGGCATTCAGAAAACACCCAAGCCTCAAGAATCTAAACCTCAAAAAATAAAATGTTGCAGCTTATAGTAAAGCCTCGTACACACAATCGGACTTCCAACCAATTTTTTCGTGGATTTTGGTCTGAAGGGCGTTGGCCGTGAACTTGTTCTGCATACACACAGCACAACATTTTCAGCCAACATTCACCAAATCACATGGTGCAGTGATATAGGGCCAGATTCTCAATGGCGTTACGACGGCGCAACGCCATTTGCGCCGTCGTAAGTCCTAATCTGGCCCAGGGTATCTATGCGACGGATTTTTAGAATCAGTTACGCATAGATATCCATTAGATCTGACAGGCGTAAGGCTCTTACGCTGAGAGATCTTAAATGCTATTTTTTTTCCCGCCGCTAGGTGTCGCCTCGTCGTTTTCCCCGTCGTCTATGCAAATTAGCTATTTACGCGAGATTCCCGAACCTACGCGCGCTCGACGCAGAGAATTTACGACGTTTCCGTAGCCTTTGCGACACGTAACGTTGCCCCTGGGTCTATGAGGCGCAGCCAATGTTAAGTATGGCCGTCGTTCCCGCGTCGAAATTTAAAAATCAACGTCGTTTGCGCAAGACGTCCGTGAATGGCGCTGGACGCCATTTACGTTAACGTCTAAGCAAATGACGTTGGTGCGACGTCATTTAGCGCAATGCACGTCGGGTAATTTACCCGACGGAGCATGCGCCTAATTTAAATGGTGCCCGCCCCATTTGAATTGGGCGGGCTTGCGCCAAGCGCATTTACGATACACCGCCGCAAGTTTACAGGTAAGTGTTCTGAGAATCAGGCACTTACGCTGTAAACCTGCGGCGATGTAATGTAAATCACATACGTTACGCTGCCCAGGAGCAACGTAATTATATGTGAATCTGGCCCATAATATATAGTGGAGTCCGGTTAGATAATTGATATTTAGGTATTAGTATGATGACTAAAAGTTATGTTCTTCCGCCGCAACACACCAGGCTTTCCAGAGAGTGCATTTATTTGACTTCCAATACAGAATAAAGTCCAAATTCCACAGATGATACAAATCCAAGAGAGTAATTCAGAATCCCATCTTTTCCGAGACCTGTGCCATGTTCATATAATGCACAGAGAATATTCTCAGTGACAAGACTGACTGAATGCCAGCTTGAATGTCTCAAAAACTGGTCTCACACTGGAGGGAGGGGTTCTTCCAGGTCAACCAAATGTTTCCCTGAATGAAAGTCTAATTACCATCAATAAATACTTCCTAGGTAGTCTTGCATAAGATTAACACATCAAAGGGTCTTCAGCTGTCCCTTTGATATGTTAGAATTCAGCTGGCTTGGACAGTTCAACTGAATTCCTGGTCAATATGGTAATGCAATACAATATATTGTGCCATACATACCTACACATATACAGTGCCTTGTGAAAATATTAGGCCCCCTTGAACTTTGCGACCTTTTGCCACATTTCAGGCTTCAAACATAAAGATATAAAACTGTAATTTTTTTTGAAGAATCAACAACAAGTGGGACACAATCATGAAGTGGAACGAAATGTATTGGATAATTCAAACTTTTTTAACAAATAAAAAACTGAAAAATTGGGCGTTCAAAATTATTCAGCCCCCTTAAGTTAATACTTTGTAGCGCCACCTTTTGCTGCGAGTACAGCTGTAAGTCGCTTGGGGTATGTCTCTATCAGTTTTGCACATCGAGAGACTGAAATTTTTGCCCATTCCCCCTTGCAAAACCGCTCTAGCTCAGTGAGGTTGGATGGAACAGCAGTTTTCAGTTCTTTCCACAGATTCTCGATTGGATTCAGGTCTGGACTTTGACTTGGCCATTCTAACACCTGGATATGTTTATTTGTGAACCATTCCATTGTAGATTTTGCTTTATGTTTTGGATCATTGTCTTGTTGGAAGACAAATCTCCGTCCCAGTCTCAGGTCTTTTGCAGACTCCATCAGGTTTTCTTCTAGAATGGTCCTGTATTTGGCTCCATCCATCTTCCCATCAATTTTAACCATCTTCCCTGTCCCTGCTGAAGAAAAGCAGGCCCAAACCATGATGCTGCCACCACCATGTTTCACAGTGGGGATGGTGTGTTCAGGGTGATGAGCTGTGTTGCTTTTACGCCAAACATAACGTTTTGCATTGTTGCCAAAAAGTTAGATTTTGGTTTCAAAGCGTGTAAAAAAACCTGCGCTGGGATATCTGAGGTTAAGAGGCTGCTGCCTTCCTAAAAAACTGTCCCCTAGGGGACAGAGAAAGTATAGTATGTAAAGGGTTAGGAATGATGGCGCTGCCTAAGCGTATTGCTACACTTTAAAGTCCCGGTGTGGGTCTACCTGGACCAAAGTCGTAAATGTATACTCCACTTATTGACTAAACCAACTAAGGTCTTATATTGGTAGGGTCAGAAGACTGAGGGGACATGAGCTGCGTGACCTACAGCTACACCAAGAGCACTGGGAGGAAGGAATGAACCATACAAATGTGCTCTGATAATGTGCTGGTGGTCAGTGAGGTGTATGGGCTAATATACCTCTGTAATGTGGACACTAGCACAGTGTGTGGGCATCAGTGATTAAACATACACAAATTACAGTAGGTACGCCCTATGTTTCTTCATCAAACATTATATATGCAAATGGTCGCTGTGAATAGCTGAGTAGGAAAACCAAAATAAACCAATAATTGGAAACCGTTGCATAAACAATACATGTACAAATAAGGGATAGTCAGCCAACAACACCAGTCCACCCTGTGATATACACAGGAAAATGTAAATGGAGCTATAAACAGCTGGCTAATAGCCTGTATAAGCCAGTAGTGTACAATGTCTATAAATATCCAAAAGGAGATAATATTGGGATATGGAGATCTTGTTGGAGTCCAGTGTAGAGGTCTGGATGGTGAAAAGAGGGGGGTGCTCCTATACCACACTCCGACGTGCTCCCGGTGCTCCCCTCCAGGTTCCCCACTCACCAGAAAGAGGTCCCCTCTTGGGGTAACAGGCACGTAATTTAGGCGTTCCTCTGCTCCAACTTTTCTCCTTAATATAGCTTTCAGATATCCAGAGTCTCCGCTCCTATGCTGTGTTGATTCCTCAAAGGAGACAAGACCAGGGGCTCCAATAGTGTAATAACGTATGGCCAAAAAAGTACTTATCCAAAGTTCAAGAAAAAATATATATTTATTTAAAATAAGCAATAAAACATAACCTGCTATATATCTGGCTACTGCAATAGGTGTAATAAGACCAGAATCCACACGTGGCTCTGGCGCCAAATTATGCAGAGCAGGCACTCAGAATATGTGCAGGTAACAAGTATAAAATATGTAAAAAAGAAAACCAAAATTAAAAAACAAAGACCAAAAAAAGGGGCGAAGTCGTTGTCTGCAGTCTAACAGCTCAAAGGGCTGCTAGTAGCCGGCGTTGGGTACCGTCACCTGGCTATTAAGCACGATTTTGGTTTCATCTAAACCAGAGCACCTTCTTCCACATGTGTGTTGGACCGATGAACCTCGGTCCATTCTCATCGGTTTTGTCCGACCGTGTGTACGTGGCCTAACATAAAAAAAAAAATAAGAATCATTGTGAGTACCCCCTGCCAGTGTTGAATGGTTTGTGTTATCCCTGTAACTGATACTTTCCACATGATAGCTGGTTCTTTTAAAAAGAAAACAACAGAGTTACTGGCTGGATCGCCAAATGAAATGAAAAGAAACAAGTCCTAAAAAAGGAGAACAAATGCAGCCGTCACATCCAAGAACCGGTAAGCTGCAATGTAATAAATGTTTGCTTTTGGGTTTAATAAAGCTTTAAATACACTTCAACTAAAATCATAAGTAATGATGACAAAGCACACAGTGTCTCTTGGCATTGGACATTTTTTAATAAACTAAATTATGCATAAATACTGCGATATAAACATCAACTAAAAAAAGATTTTTTTCCAAGGCAAACGAACCCAGAATAGAGGAATGTTGATGTAAGACTGCCAGTCCTCAATGGGGCCTCCATAGACTGTATAAGGATCATTCCAAATAGGTGAGTCAGTGTTGAAGTACAGCCACACGTGGTAGTCCAATGGCTGTTGCTGTAAAGTTTCTTATCTCCATGGTGAACATGGTTAATTTGGTCCCTCGGTGCTACATTTAGCCAAAGTGAGGAAAGAAAACCCTGTGGTGGCATAAGCTGGTCTACAGGCAATCAGAATACTCATCTGATTTGGATGCAGTCAATGTTCAGCCAACAATTTTCCACCCTCGAAAAATTGACTTTTCCCAAGCCGGGTGGTACAAACAGGGTCATTATAATTTCAGTCAATTCAACAGGAATCATTCGAAATTTGAGCTATGATAGCCCTTAGTTGGAGCTTACATGGTGCTGAGGACCCTCCTCACCCTCTATGATAGAACTGGGCCATTCACCAAGCACCTACGTTGTTCCATGGCAAGAGTGAGGCCTCGTACACACGACCGAGGAACTCGACGGGCGAAACACATCGTTTTGCTCGTCGAGTTCCTTGTTAGGCTGTCGAGGAACTCGACAAGCCAATTTTCTCCATTCCCGTCAAGGAAATAGAGAACATGCTCTCTTTTTGGCTCGACGAGTTCCTCGACAGTTTCCTCATCAAAAAAATGTACACACGACCGGTTTCCTCGGCAAAAAAAAAAAAACAGCAAGTTTCTTGCTGGTTTTTGCCGAGAAACTCGGTCGTGTGTACGAGGCCTCACACACTCCTGGTTTTATTGTACCTCCCGAATCCCCTCGAGCATTCCGGTAATCCATCTTATAGCACAAGGGTCTCCAAACTTTTAAAACAAAGGGCCAGTTTATTGTCCTTCAGACTTTAGGAGGGCCAGATTGTGGCGAGCGTGGACAGAAAATGTCCTAGGCCAGGCATCACAGACAATAAATTTGGCCAAAGGGTTGGTGGTCAATAGGAGGAGGAGTAGAGCCCCTATTAGGAGGAGGAATAGTATCCCATTATTGGTATCAGTGGAAGAAATAGTCCACCATTGTTGGTGTCAGTGGGAGCAATAGTGTCCCAAAGGGCCGGATAAAGTCTAGCAAAGGGCCACATCTGGCCCACGGGCCGCAGTTTGGAGACCCCTGTTATAGCATGAACATTAAAAATGGCCAGATCAGACAACTGTCTTCTCATGTCTACTTCGGGAAGTTTTTATTTTTTCCCATGCAGAGGGGCATGGTTAGCTCAAAGAAACTCTGGGATTTTTTTTCCTACATGCATTGGGGCTGTGCTTCTTTTTGCCTAGGGGTGAGGAGAGTGGAGACATACTTACCTAATCTGCCTATCCACCAAATGCAAGACCGGGGTCCCTGTTGCTCCTGCCCCCCCCCCCACACACGCTAGTGGTCTTGTGCATGGGCTGTTCCTGACATCATCGCGCTCATAGACCGGCTCTGGACACGAGGACGGCAGGAACAGTCAACAGCTGGACGTGGGAGCGCTTTTTTCCCAAGGATTTGGGTAGGTATCGCCATAGGTGTGCAAAGCCTATTGCATTAGGGTGTGCACACCAAAGCTCAAACACACATGCGTGTGTAATATACAGTATATAGCAGTGGGCAAGTCAGTAGGGCTGTCAGCAGGGCAGAGATTGGTGTCTAACTTTTAAGACAGAGAAATGGACTGAGGACAGAGATTCCCCAGTCCCTTTCTCTGTAGCCAGGCAGCAGGGGGAATCTGCACAGTACAGCGCGATTAGGGTGTGCCCAGGCACACCTTACACCCTATGTGCGCACACCTATGGGTATAGCCTTTCGGTGCTCACCTGCACAGCCCCACTGCATGGGAGAATTTTTTTTGTTCCGTGGAGTTCTCCTTTAAAGTAGACCTGTTCTTGAGCCATGCAGAATAGGCAATGGGGTTGCTTTTACGCATCCTCCTCCAGCTACACATACCTGTCCTTCACTCGCCGAGAGTGAAGGAGTGATGGCACTGTCCTCTCCCCATGATAAGCTGCCAATTTAACTCTCAATAGTGAAACTGCAAGGTTGAGCTGAGCCAATTTGTGTCTTTATGAGCTCTTGAGAGCAGCCATCCTCTGACATCTATGTTGCACCATACTAGGGTCAGAACCTCAAGGAACCAACATCTTCCCAGGGAGCTGCACCGTGAGATTAACACCCCCTCTTTATGTGTAATAATGACGTTATATACCAATTTATGTGACTAGACACCCCAAGATCCCCACACTACATGAATAAGCAGCTTACATGAAGCTGAGGACAGGGCCGTCTTATACGCATCATGGGCCCCTGGTCAAAGTAATGCTTTGGGGCCCCTACAATGGAGACAGTGCATGTAAATAGAAATCAAGTAGGTAGGAGGTAGGGGATATCTGGGGTGTAGAGGAGTCAGAGTGCTGGGGCGATATCTGGGGAGTAGAGGGGTCAGAGTGCTGGAGGAATATGTAGGGTGTAGAGGGGTCAGAGTGCTGGGGTGATATCTGGGGTGTAGAGGGTCAGAGTTCTGGGGGGGATATCTGGGGTGTAGAGGGGTCAGAGTGCTGGGGGGATATCTGGGGTGTAGAGGGTCAGAGTGCTGGGGGGGATATCTGGGGTGTAGAGGGGTCGGAGTGCTGGGAGGATATTTGGGCTGTAGAGGGGTCAGAGTGCTGGGGGGGGTATCTGGGGTGTAGAGGGGTCAGAGTGCTGGGGGGATATCTGGGGTGTAGAGGGGTCAGAGTGCTGGGGGGGGGGTATCTGGGGTGTAGAGGGGTCAGATTGCTGGGGGGATATCAGGGGTGTAGAGGGGTCAGAGTGCTGGGGGGATATCTGGGATGTAGAGGGACAGCCGGGCTCAAGGACCAGCTGCTTTGGAGAAAGGGCAGGGGCCCCCCATGCAGTTGGGGCCCCTGGGCAGTGCCCAGGTGTGCCCTCTCATTAAGACAGCCCTGGCTGGGGATCCTCCTCAAGCTCTATGACAGCACTGGGTCATTCGCCAAGCACCTATGCAGTCCCATGTCAAGTGTCACATGCTCCTTCTCTCGCAGTGAGAAGACAGGTAGGTGTAGCTAGAGAAGGACGCATAAAAGCAATCCCGTTGCATAGCCCTGCATGGCACAAGCACATGTTTACTTTAAGTTAACCATAGACTTGAGAAAACAGTTGCCCAGTCTGGCCAGTTTCAATGCCCATGGTTTAAGGAGGTTTGTCAGGATGCTCGAGAGGACTAAAAAATCAAGGTACATTAAAACCTGATGGCACACAGTTCCCTCTGATGGCACACGGTTCCCCCCCTCCGCCATGATAAGCTGCCACTTTGACTCTCAATAGTTTAACTGCAAGTTTTGTTGATCTAAGCATCCAATTTAATGTCTTTGGTCTGTTGAGGGCAGCCATCCTCTGACATCTATGGTCTTCTGAACCAGGCTCAGACCCTCGAGGAACCAACATCATCCCAGGGAACTGCGTGATGAGATTAACACCCCCTCTTTATGTGTAAAAGGGACTTTATATGCTATTTTATGTCACTAGAGACCCCAAGATATCTATACTAAATGCAAAGTCTCAAGCAGCTCAGCCTCAATCAATCATCCTCATAGGGAGCTGCTTCTCCAATGGCCACCCCTGTTCTTTGTCAGAACGTTTCCAGAACATGAAAAATGTGTTTACTGTACAAGAACCTTGGAAGGGGACTCACCCTTTGGAAGAATAACAGGAACTTGTAAAAAAATAAAAAAAATTGAAATAAAATTTCAATATGAAACACAAAAGCTTTTCAGTCATCGGGTGCCTCATTACTTGCTCATAGGCTTCTTGTAATTCTGTAGGGAAATAAACAAAAGTTTTATATTAACAAAGTGATGCGCAATTTCCTCTTCCAGGTAGTAACACAAAAGCAGCAATTCAATACCTACAGCCAAATACAATAAACATGAACTTCTCGGAAGACCTTGGGCAATTCCCACTACCCAACAAGGAGTGACTTTCCCATATAAACCAATAGCATAAACATCACCTACCAAAGAAAAGCTATTCGAGGAAGCGCAAGGAAGCATAAAATAAAACAACTCTATTATAGCAACACAGATTATTAATTTCTCCCTCATTGCGTAAATATTACCCTATACATTTTATTACAAATCTGCTCCTAAAAGTTTATGTAAACCCAACAGTGAAATTCTCCTTCTTGCTCTGTTAAATGAACCTTTGGAAGTGTGTGTTATATATGTTCAATAAGTCCAAAAAAAACCTTGATCTTCTCAGAAATTCAGAGCAGTTTGTGCGCTATGTCAAAGAGTCTAATAAGCCCTCCTAGGTTTTATCTTGGGGCTACAGAATAATGGGCCAGATCCTCAAAAGAGATACGACGGAGTAACTGCTGTTACTCCATCGTATCCCTTGTCCTAACTATGGAACTGATCCACAGAATCAGTTTCCCATAGTTAGGACGAAGATCCGACAGGTGTAATTGAATTACACTGCCGGATCTTAGGATGCAGTACCGCATCCGCCGCTGGGGGCATTTCGCGTCGAAATGCCGCTTCGGGTATGCAAATTAGGACTTACGGCGATCCACAAAGCTATTACGCTCCGTTTTGTCGCCGTAAGTTTTAGTTTGCAAGTGCAAAATTAGGGCTGCTTTTACAAAGTGTAAACTGTTTACACCATGTAAAAGCAGACCCTTCTTCCTCGCGCCGCGCTTTTTTTTCGATTTCGATTTTTTTTTTTGCCGCCGTATCTTTTTTTTTCCCGACGCAACTTTATTGACCCGTCGCGATCCACAAAGCCCGACGTAACGTAATTTCGCGCTATGCCCGTCGGGAAAATAACGTCACGAGCATGCGCAGTACGGCCGGCGCGGGAGCGCGCCTCATTTAAATGGGATTCGCCCCCCGATGATGAGGAACGCCTTGCGCCGGCCCGATTTAAGTTACTCCACTCAAAATTTCTAGGTAAGTGCTTTGTGGATCGGGCACTTAGGTAGAAATTTTGCGGCGGTGTAACTTAAATCGGAATATTTAAGTTAAGCCCGTTTTTTGAGGATCTGGCCCATTAAGTCCTTATATCGTGGTGAATTGGATAGGTGGAGGATTTGAGCAGTTTAGCAAAATGCAGCCGGCAGGTCTGACACTACAGGTCAGACCACAACAAGACAATAAAGAAGTTGCATACGTTAACCTCTGGGAACATGTTAACATGCCAATAGTAATAGTATTTCTTATAGCCTTTTTTGTTTTGTTTTTTACAGGTACACTATATTGCCAAAAGTATTGGGTCTTTAGGCCTCATACACATGACCGAGTTTCTCAGCAAAAACCAGCAAGAAACTTGCTGGGAGATATTTTTTTGCAGAGGAAATCGGTCGTGTGTACATTTTCGTCGAGGAAACTGTCGAGAAACTCGACGAGCCAAAAAGAGAGCATGTTCTCGATTTCCTTGACGGGAATGGAGAAAATTGGCTTGTCGAGTTCCTCGACAGCCTGACAAGGAACTCGACGAGCAAAACGATGTGTTTCGCCCGTCGAGTTCCTCGGTCGTGTGTACGAGGCTACACACGCACAATGGGCCAGATCCACGTACATCCGCGCATATATAGGCCGGCGTAGCGCATTTCATTTACGCTACACCGCCGCAACTTAGAGAGGCGAGTGCTGTATTCTCAAAGCACTTGCGTCCTAAGTTACGGCGGCGTAGCGTAAATGTGCCGGCGTAAGCGCGCCTAATTCAAATTGTGAAGAGGTGGGCGTGTTTTATGCTAATTATTCGTGACCCGACGTGATTGACGTTTTGTAAGATGTGCGCCCCGTTACATCTGGCATAAACTAACACAGCATTTCATAAAAAGAACATCATACCAACAGTCACACATGGTGGTGGTAGCGTGATGGTCTGGGGCAGCTTTGCAGCTTCAGGACCAAGAAGACTTGCCCTAATTGATAGAATCATTAATTATTCGCTCTAGGAGAAAAATTCTGAAGGCGGATCAGTTCCTGACCTCAAGCGCACTCAGGTTATGCAGCAGGGCAATGATCCGAAACACACCAGCAAGTCCACCGATGAATGGCTCAAAAAAGCAAAATTAAGGTTTTTGAGTGGCCTAGTCAAAGTCTAGGCTTAGGCTTGAGATGCTGTGGCATGACCTTAAACAGGCTGTTCTTGCTGGAAAACCCTCAAATGTGACTTCATTTAAAATAACACTGCAGAGAGAAGTGGGCCCAAATTCCCCCACAGCGATGTGAAAGACTCATTGCCAGTTATCGCAAACGCTTGATTGCAGTTGTTTGGTTCAGGGGGCAATTACATATCTTGTTCAATAGGTTTTATTGAAAGAACATATCAGTGTACAGGCAAAAAAAAAAAAACATGTTCAAATCTCGATGTAATACACTCTGGGCTAGATTCAGATAGGTTAGCGGATCTTTAGATCCGCGTAACCTATCTGATTTACGCTACGCCGCCGCAATTTTTTGAAGCAAGTGCTTTATTCAGAAAGCACTTGCCTCTAAAGTTGAGGCGGCGTATCGTAAATCCCCTGGCGGAATTCAAATTCCGCGGCTAGGGGGCGTGTACTATTTAAATCAGTCGCGTCCCCGCGCCGATCGAACAGAGCATGCGCCATCCGCAAATTTTCCCAGCGTGCATTGCTCCAAATGACGTCGCAAGGACGTCATTGGTTTCGACGTTATCATTCGGCCGTATTCGCAAACGACTTACGCAAACGACATAAAAAATTCAAAACTCGGCGCGGGAACGACGGCCATACTTAACATGGGATACGCCGCACTTACCCCTGCTATAGCAGAGGTAAGTTTCCGCCGGAATAAGCCAAACGCAAACGACGTAAAAAAAAAGCGCCGGGCGGTCGTTCGTTTCTGAATCTGCGTAAATGCTCATTTGCATATTCGACGCGTAAAAGATATGGAAGCGCCACCTAGCGGCCGGCCTGGAATTGCAACCTAAAATCCGACGGTGTAAGTCACTTACACCTGTCGGATCTTAGGCATATCTATGTGTAACCTGATTCTATGAATCAGGCGCATAGATACGACGGCCGGACTCAGAGATACTTCGGCGTATCAGGAGATACGCCGTCGTATCTTCTTTCTGAATCCGGCCCTCTGTCTCCAAAAGGAAGTAGGTTTTACAAACTTGGTTGTGTAAATGGTCCCATATGGAACAATACAAAGCTAATCAGAAGAGCTTAATACGGTCATAAAGGACCATACAAAGTAACTCTCTCAGGCAGGGTAGAAACTGCGCTTAAAAGCTCCAAGATACTATATGCAGAGTGCAGGATAATATAATGTAAAAAAAATATGGGAAAAGAGAGGTGACAATAAGGAGAAACAGTGGAAGAAAATAAAAAAGTAGAGAAAAGGGGGGGGGGGGGGCTGGGGGTTCGGAGCCTCCCTAGAGCCTGGTGGTGTATGTCAAACTAACAAAAGGGGAAATCCATGTGTTCTAAAAAAACGTACTCGGGCTGCAACAAAGACTGGTCAAAATTAGAAGGCAAAAAATGGTCAAGCCAAGGTTGCACGCGGTCAAGCAGGGTAGCTTCTATTTTTACTATGAATCATGAATTGTGTTATTCTATTTTTACTCTCAATGAGACACACAGTAGAAGTCTTCCAGGCTTTAGTAATGTTTTTCTTAGAAGCAGTTGTCACGTATATAAAGCCCCGTACACACGGTCGGACTTTTGCCCAACCAACTTCAAAATCCGGCACTTTTCGTATTTGTCCGACCGTGTGTACGTTCCATCGGACCAACTTTTTTGGCTTTCATCGGACAAAAAGTTGGGTCTGCGAACGGACCAACTTTCTGGCAACAAAAGTCCGATGGTGCCTTGTCCGACCGTGTGTACAGCAAACCATCGGACTTTTGGACAAAGTACAAATGCGCATGCTCAGAACCAATGTTAAACTCAACCAACAATAGCAGAAGTTAACCAAAGGGTGGCTGTAAAGAGCAAGTAAAACCATGTGATGTTGGGAAAGTGTTAGAAAAGTTTGCAGAAAAGTCAGAGCGTGTGTATGCTATGGGTGTGATCGGACAAATCAATTAAGACAAAAATCCAAGGGAAATTTTGTTGGATGTCCGACCGTGTGTACGAACCTTAAGAGTAGTTTGAATTATAAGGATGTCAATTCCGGGGGACTTTTTTCAATAATGCTACGATGGGGTCAGGTGAAAGGGAGACCGCAGATAGAACAGACAGTATTCAAAACACGAATATAAAAAGTGATCTCGCGCAATGTTATATAGTCACTAAATAAAAATCCCAAGAGGGATTAGTAAAGTGCAAAATATATAAATAGTATAGAAAAATCCAGAAAAGTCAATAGATATATATAGGCTCTTCGAGGAGAATCAATGTTCAAAAATACATCTAAAAACATGAAAAAATTACAATGTCAGTCCATCAAAAACTCCACGGAACGTCTGCGATAAAGATTCCTTAATATCCAATAGGGATAGTGTCACAGAACTCTCACCTCATATATATGAAACTCGAAAAATTAGAATATTGTGCAAAAGTTAATTTCTTTCACTAATGCAACTTAAAAGGTGAAACTAATATCTGAGAGAGACTCATTACATGCAAAGCAAGATAGTTCAAGCCATGATTTGTCACAATAGGGATAGTCTAACAGAACTCTCACCTCATATATATGAAAAAATTCACATCAATTACAGATGAAACTCGAAAAATTTGAATATTGTGCAAAAGTTAATTTCTTTCACTAATGCAACTTAAAAGGTGAAACTAATATCTGAGAGAGACTCATTACATGCAAAGCAAGATAGTTCAAGCTGTGATTTGTCATAATTGTGATGATTATGGCTTACAGATCATGAAAACCCCAAATCCACAATCTCAGAAAATTAGAACATTGTGAAAAGGTGCAATATTCTAGGCTCAAAGGGGCAGATTCACAGAGAATTAGATAGGCGCAGCGTATCAGAGATACGCTACGCCGCCGTACCCTTCCTGGCGGAATTTCGAATCCTCAACGATTTTGCGCCGAAAGTTAAGGCTGCGTAGTGCATTTCTGGCGGCGGAATTCAAATCGGCGGTTAGGGGGCGTGAATCATTTAAATGAAGCGCGTACCCGCGCCGATTGAACTGCGCATGCTCCGTATCGAAATTTCCTGTCCGTGCTTTGCGCGAAATTACGTTGCAACAACGTCATTTTTTGAACTTAGACGTGAGTTACGTCCATCCCTATTCACGGACGACTTACGCAAAAACAAAAACAATTTTAAATTTCGACGCGGGAACGACGGCCATCCTTAACATGGCAAGTCTATCTATACGCCGCAAAATACCAGGTTTAACTATATGCCGGAAAAAGCCGACTAGAGACGACGTAAGAGAATGCGACGGCCGCGCGTACGTTCGTGGATCGTCGGAAAAAGCTCATTTGCATACCAGACGCAGAAAACAACGCAAACTCCACCCAGCGGACGCCGAAGTATTGCATCTACGATCCGAAGGCGTACGCCTGTCGGATCGAAACCAGATGCCGTCGTATCTTGGTTTGAGGATTCAAACTAAAGATATGATGCGGGAAATTTGAAAGTACGCCGGCGTACTCTCTCTCTGGATCTGGCCCAAAGTGTCCCACTCTAATCAGCTAATTAAGCCATAACACCTGCAAAGGGCTCCTGAGCCTTTAAATGGTCTCTCAGTCTGGTTCAGTAGGAATTGTTGTAGAATCTCATATTAGCCAATGTATTTCATATTGTTATTTCATATTGATTTGCATATGTTTTACTGATTATATAATTATTATTCATATTGTTAATTTTATGGTAGTGGTCTTAATATTTTTGTTCATTAGTAAGCAAAAGTTATTAAATCTTTATTAATGTACACTATTCTATTATTCTATAAAATACAGAATGTCATAAGCTAACTAGGTGAGAGTGCACTGAGACAGTTCATTTTAAGTTCAACTAATTAAACAAGAAACATTTTGACAACAGCTAAAACCATACAAATCATAGAGATAAGAAAAGAGTAGACTTATCAACAGGTGTTTTGAAATAATTATGTGGAACATGAGGAAGTTATGTACAGTACATTAATTAAGCTTGACAGGGTCTTATTGTGCCTCATTAAAAGCTGTTAAAATACATTTTGGTGATTAGACAATATTGAATAAAGTAATTAGCTGTGTATGCGTGTGTGTGTATATATATATATATATATATATATATATATATATGTGTATGTGTACATGTATAATGTAAATATTACAGTACCTTTTATGAAACCAAATGTATAAATACATACACATAGGATTAGTAAGACATAACAGATAAGGTGGGGTTATTGAAAGTTCATTCTCCGAAAGTCATAAATCTGTTATCCTTGAAGTTGTGGCTAACATAGTTGGGTGCCAGACTGTATCTACACAGGTGTTTTTAATTGGACAAAACCTGTTATAAATCATATAGGAATTCTGGCAATAATTAAGTTTGGAGAGATAAGGCTCGTCAGCGTATATAAGAGCAAGTTTTACAATTGTTAGTCAGACAAGTCAGATAAGTGTCTATCAGGCTGACTGCTTGTCCATGCAGCCCTATTGCACGGGTGGCACGCGGTCAGAACCAATAGGCAAATATCTGTCCATAACTTGTCTCCTCGTACGAGTCAAATGGGGAAAACTTCTTAAAGGGGAGTTCCAGCCATTTGTATGTTTATTAAAAGTCAGCAGCAACAAAAAGTGTAGCTGCTGGCTTTTAATAAACAGGCACTTACCTGCTCCAGCGACGCGCCGGCCGGGGCTCCGCTCCTCTCCCCCCCTCCCCGGCCGGCGTCTTCATTTTCAGTGTGGGCACCTGGCCGTGACAGCTTTCAGCTTCACGGCCGGGCACCCACTGCGCATGCGCGAGCGGCACTGCGCATGCGCGAGCGGCGCGGCCCAGCGCCGCGCCGTGTAATTGGCCAGGAGATCGCCTAGGACCTGTGACGTGTCCTAGGCGATCGCCTACAGCAGCCACTTCCTGAAGGCGATTAAGCTTAGTCGCCTACAGGAAGGAGGAAGTGGGACAGGAAGTCCCACTCGTGCTGAAGCCCCCACTCCCCCCCCAAAAAAATTACATGCCAAATGTGGCATGTAAGGGGGAGAGGAGTGGGTTAAGAGGTGTTAAATGCTGAGGGGCAGGGGGAAGAGGTGACAGAGATAGAACAGAGGACATAGTGGACATATGCCTCTAACAGGTGTCATGCGATGTGTCAAAAACCTCTTCCACTCCAGGCGTTGCTTCCAAAATATTCAGACATTGGATTACTTCATTATTACGATGTTTTATTCTTCCAACGATATGACAGCAAACAGATTAATGCTTACGTTGTTACAGCTTAGTCAAACATCATGGCAGGTAGGCATCACAAAGTTACAGAAGGAGGAAATAGATGTTAAGATGATTTGATCTCTCTTGCTTGGAAGAGGGTCCCATCCCTCCCCCCATCTCTCCTGTCGGGCCGGGAGACCCAGGAAATCCTAACTTACTACGCTCATCATGTGTTCTTATACAAGTTTAACAGCTAACTAAGCACAATTGGCTCGTTTCCAAAGAAGGTTGCGATGATCGTTCACACCCACTTAGGTATTTTTAAGTATCATCTCCACCCATCTTCTTGACGTATGTTTTTAAGAATAGATATGGCCTAACCTACATTGACCTTCGTTTGTCTTTAACAAACCTTCAAATGCTACCATGTTTAAGCATTGATTCAGAGACCTTTAGAACATAATATCAATACATTTAAAATCTAACAATTCCCCCTTAATGCACTGTAATTAACAAATAAAATAAGTGCATTCATCTTAAACAATAAAGGTTTCTGATTCACTTTTTTCCAATACAAACAATACAATTTAACATTTCAGATATTGTACATAAACTTTTTCCAAAATTCTGAGATATTCTTGTGAAATATTTGATTCCATTAAAAAATTATAATTTATTATATTATTAATTAATTTTAATTTATTCTCCATCTAAATTATGTAATATTCAAATTTTCTTCCTTTACCTTCATAAATTTTACTTCTTATAACTTCATCCATATCATATAATTATTTAATATTTTATCATAAAGAAGAAATAAATATATTTTTGATGTATCAAATTATATTTCTCTATAATATTAATTAATAATTAATAAATACAATTTTTTTCATTTCTTTTTGAAATTTCAATAACCAAATTTCTTCAGTATAAGTTTTTTATACATTATCCTAGACACTGAACAATTATAAACATAATACGTAATCTATTTGTTTGTGGATATATAAAAACATAACTTTCCCATTATTTGATTGTCATATTTTTATATATTCTATCTTTCTTTCTATTTATATTTTTATCTTTATCTATTTATTTTTATTTATTTATCCATCTAATTTATTTACCTATCCATATAATTTATTTATCTATCCATGACCAGCAAGCAACTCTTTCTTTTATTTATTTTTCAATGTTCCATATTATTTAATTCAACAATAATTCTGTTTAGATACTTTAAAATCTTTTTCTTCCACACAAGCTTGTATGTTTTTAACTATATTAATACTTCAAATGTATACTTTGTTATACATACTTGTAATAACAAACTATCCATCCAACTTTCCCAAGTTATGTGTTCTATAAAAATGAATAAAAATTAATTATTCTATGTGAAATAATAATTTTATGTGTATCAATATGTATTCTTATAAAAGATTTAGAAACCAAAATATAACAACTATTTTTCCATATTTAAAAAAATTAAAAAATTCCTATATTAGAATTATTACATTCCAACTCCCCCTTACATAATGATCAATCGATCAATATGTCACTTTTGATATAAGTCCATATGAATAAATCATTGAAGTTCATCCAAAAATGTTGATCCTTGATAACATAATCAAAAAATAATTTGAAAAAACTAGAAATAATAACCAAAATAGAATTTTAGTTGTGCTTGTTTCATGGTCATGAAAGTATCCAAAAAATAAAATTACCTTCCCAATTGAAATCTGATATTTCAGTTGGCATTCCTATTGAAATCCGTGGTATCTTTAAAATCTATAATTCCTAACCATAACTTTAGCTACTGGAATAAATTATGAAACATACTCATAAAAAGTAGAAATCTTATTCAAAACATAATCTCTATTTAAATTTAGCAAAGGCCTAGCCATATTTTGTGAACAAACTTCTGAAATTCCTATACTTGTACTTTGTCCTATGCAACAGATTGCAAATAACTATATATGCTAATTTTAAAAAAACATAGAAGAACAGACATTCTTCATCCTGTCATTAACTCAAAAAAATGTAACCAACCCTTACTTTAGAAAAGGTTTTAAACCAAAAATATAACAGGTAAATAAGTCACTTAGTATTTACCTTTTCTTGAATCATCTTACCCTATTTAGACTTTAAAATACTATTGTAGCGTTCTATAATATCTGGGTACTAAAGATGATAAGAAACAATAACTTTATCAAATACTAAAATTGCATACACGTCCTTCATCACCTGTCCTATAAAAATGAAAAAATCATTATCTGATTCCATGGTTTGAAAACAATCCCAATGGAATGTGACAAAGTTCATAACTTAGCTTTCATTAAAAATATATTATTTTTTCCTAGAATTACCTCAATTATTTTTATCAAAAAATTAACTAAAAAGGAAAAAACATACTAGTATACTCCTTCAGCAGGTGAAAAAATCTAATATACTCAATCTACATAGACTGCAAATCTCTCAATACTTTATAGTATAAGATCACTCTTTGCCTTTGAATTGCTCTATAAACATAATAAAACAATATTCAAGAAGTTTGATGACAAAAATGCTCTAATAATGAGTAGTTCAAAATTTCTTTCATTAGCTCAAACAAAAAATCAATTAATCAATTTGTCAGTCAATCTGTCAGGTACCTGGATATGCAAAAATAAATATTTTCATTTAAAAAATAATTCTATCCATTTTTGTTGGAATCAATTATTTTTACAATGAATTTTATCTTCATTATCAGTCTGTACTGAGACAAAATTTTCATCGTCCCCCTTTTTATTCTGTGACTAATTTTTATTTTGTAAAAGTAATATTTTTATCAGATTATTGTATTTTTCTTTACTATACTTTACTTATGATTGCTTTAATTTTGCAAAAGAACATTTAGGTTGGATATCCTAAATACCTTATATCAGAAAGAAACTTAAATCATGTTTAAGTATTTTTCTTTTTTTAACCAACTTATACAGTATGGTTAATTTAACCACATGCCCTGTCACTCTGACTGCTAAACAAACAAGTCTTAAAATCTTTTTTCAGTGTAGACAGACAGACATTCAGAAAGTTTCATCTGTGCTTCCTGGATCCATTTAATAAAAGCACAAAAAAAAACCCTCAATAAATATCCACTGAAAAATTGATAAAGTAACTTTTGCATAATCAACTTGCATAATTGTGGCTTATTACACTGTATAATTTTAGCTTCAACTGACCTTACTTTTTAACATCCAGTTGTCACTATAGACAAAAGCTTAATCAAAGCCTTGTGTAGACACCCTCATGTTTAAAAATAACACCTTAGTTCTTTAAAACAAATGGTGCAAAAACCCACGTATTTTTCAAAACAATTACTTAGGTTAGTAATACCTTATTAAATATTTTTTTCCATCCATGAACCTTTATTTCAGATTTCTGAAAAAAGTTTAAACACTTAAAATGTGTTTATATCCATAGGGGAAAAAAACTCTTGTCATGACTGACCATCTGCTTAGAAACTCGACCTCCATTTCTCTGTTAATGACACACTCTCAGAGAAAGATCTGTCACTGTCAGTCTTGACTACCATTCACTATACAATTTTCAACCAATCTCATTTTATCGTTTTTACAATTTTTAACCTTTTTTAAAAATTTTAAAACATATTTGGTTTGTACATCTGCTAAAAATCATGTACATAACGTTATAATATGACTTTTGATTATATTAATGACAAAAAATTAGTGGAACAATCTCATGAAACCCAGATTGGCCCCTGCGCATGAACCGACCTGCGTTTCCTCGAGAAAATTACTCCAACCAACTCTTTATCAGAAATACTCAATTTCTCAAAAACTTTTAACAATAGTTTTCTCATCAATATTTGCTAATTTTGGATTGAACAAAACTTTCATATTTTAATATTTTTCCTGTGTAAACTTTAGTATTTTTGAACAATTTACTACCTTTAATTAAATAACCAAACCCAAGTTTGGAAACTTTTGTAAAAATTGCTCAATCCTCAACTTATTATTTTCTACAACCAAATCTGTAGGATTTTTGTTAAATACTAAATACCTTGTTGTTTACCATTAACTGAATTTTATACAGTTCTTGCATAATTTTAATCAATAGTTTTTCCTTTAAACTTCTACCCCTGTATGTGCTTTGAATGACATGCAATAACACATTTCTGTTGTTTTAGGCTAAAATATTCCCGAACATATATATGCAGCATTAAACTTAATTTCCTTATTAAAGAACTTCTTACACTCTGGTATTAATTAATTAATTACCCCACTACTGTTTACATGCCTGCATTGCATATATATATATATATATATATCAATTCCCGAATATTACTGAGATATACTTCTGAACTTTGAGATTAACCATCCCATGTTAAACCACTTATATAAAAAAACATATTTACCCCTTGTTTTAGAATGATTTTCCTGTGCACTTAAAAAAACAAGCAATAAACAATGTCCTTTAACTTTGTCTTCTTTAGTTTTAGTTTCTTTCGTTTGTTTGTTACATTGTCTATCTTTGGTGATTTTTCTTGTTGCATTTTCATGTTGCTGTATCTTCATCCGTTGCTTTATCTTGGAAGAGTAATGTCCTTATTTTCTTTGAAGAATTAATTTTCTAACAGTTCTTGTCTTTTTCCTCTGGCCCGCCTTCTTTTTGGCTCACGTGTTAGTGTAAATGTTTATTTAAGCTGTAAAGTAGCCTCAAGTAAACAAATGTAAAGATGCGTGCGTAAAAAAAATAATGTCTTTCTCCTTTTTGTGTATGCGAAAGGAATGTATAATGTATAGTGTATTCTTGGACAGTTCAAACATCAAAATCCCGACTTTCAATAGCTCACTCAAAGTGTACATCTGCCTGTGTGACTACAATGGTGGCCTTAAAAAAATAACGTGAAGCTTCTATTTGGCAGCTTTCTTCACGTACGTAAACGTCTACGATTTTTCTCCATAACCAGAAAAGTCCTCAGCTGGATTTTGCATGATATCTTGAACATTCTGTCCAAAATAGCTTTGGCTCAGTAGCCCTGTGTAAGCCTTGTACGTTTTTTTTTCTTCTGCTCGTAAGCTACAAGCATTCTGACAGGTGGTGAGAAAACAAAACAGCGTAAAAACTCACCCTGTGTTTTTGAGCCTTCTCTCGTCTGATGGAAAACAAACGCCTTTTACAGTTCTAGGTGCTTTGGTCGTATTTTTCTTCAAGACTTGAAAGAACAACATCTTTGACTTCATTTCTTCATTTCCCCCTTGTCAAGGCTTTAGGAAAAAAATGACCAGTCTGGCTGGCGCGACAAATGTTAAATGCTGAGGGGCAGGGGGAAGAGGTGACAGAGATAGAACAGAGGACATAGTGGACATATGCCTCTAACAGGTGTCATGCGATGTGTCAAAAACCTCTTCCACTCCAGGCGTTGCTTCCAAAATATTCAGACATTGGATTACTTCATTATTACGATGTTTTATTCTTCCAACGATATGACAGCAAACAGATTAATGCTTACGTTGTTACAGCTTAGTCAAACATCATGGCAGGTAGGCATCACAAAGTTACAGAAGGAGGAAATAGATGTTAAGATGATTTGATCTCTCTTGCTTGGAAGAGGGTCCCATCCCTCCCCCCATCTCTCCTGTCGGGCCGGGAGACCCAGGAAATCCTAACTTACTACGCTCATCATGTGTTCTTATACAAGTTTAACAGCTAACTAAGCACAATTGGCTCGTTTCCAAAGAAGGTTGCGATGATCGTTCACACCCACTTAGGTATTTTTAAGTATCATCTCCACCCATCTTCTTGACGTATGTTTTTAAGAATAGATATGGCCTAACCTACATTGACCTTCGTTTGTCTTTAACAAACCTTCAAATGCTACCATGTTTAAGCATTGATTCAGAGACCTTTAGAACATAATATCAATACATTTAAAATCTAACAAGAGGAAGTTCCAAATTTGGGTGGAACTCCTCTTTAACTTGTTCCAGAGTGTGGTCTAAGGTGAACTTCCCTCACAAACTTGGTCGAGCTGGGTCGACCAACTGGTCCCCATCAGGTAACAGGTTTCCAAGAATTGGCAAAAAAAGACCCATTCTGGTTCAAGGTGAGAACAATTCACTATTATTTCAATTTGGTTATAGTATAAGAATACCAATATCTAATATGCTTGCATTGTAAGAAATGATATAAATTAGACCTGTATCTTGTAATACTTTGAACATAAATCTGTATGTTACCGGTTGTTAATAAACCTGCATTGATGAAGTCCTGCCTGGTTCGAAACTTTGTTATTCTACTTCAGAATCACAATCATGGGAAAGACTGATGACTTGACCGTTTTGCAGAAAACCATCATTGACAACCTCCATAAGGAGGAAAAGCCTCAAAGGGTAATTGCAAAAGAAGTTGAATGTTCCCAAAGTGTTGTATCAAAGCACATGAATAGAAAGTTATGTGGAAGGGAAAAGTGTGGAAGAAAAATGTGCACAAGCAGCAGGGATGACCGCAGTCTGGGGAGGATTGTCAGGAAAGGCCATTCAAAAGTGTTGGGGACTTTCACAAGGAGTGGACTGAGGCTGGAGTCAGTGCATCAAGAGCCACCACACACAGACGGATTCTGGACATGGGCTTCAAATGTCGTATTCCTCTTGTCAAGCCACTCTTGAACAACAAACAACATCAGAAGCGTCTTACCTGGGCTAAAGATAAACACACCTGGTCTGTTTCTCAGTGGTCCAAAGTCCTCTTTTCTGATGAGAGCAAATTCTGCATCTCATTTGGAAACCAAGGACCCACAGAGTATGGAGGAGGAATGGAGAGGCACACACTGCAAGATGCTTGAAGTCCAGTGTGAAGTTTCCACAGTCTGTGTTGATTTGGGGAGCCATGTCATCTGCTGGTGTTGGTCCACTGTGCTTCATTAAAGTGGAGGTTCACCATATAAAAAATTTCTAACACTACATCCAGCCCAGTTCTGCATATGAAATTACACTGACTTTTTTTTTTTTTTGCCGTAGATAGTGTTTAGCCTTATGCCTCGTACACACGGGCAAACATGTACGATGAAAACGGTCCGCCGGACCGTTTTCAGCGGACATGCCCACCCGGAGATTTCTGTATGATGGCTGTACACACCATCATACAGAAATCCGCGCGTACACGATACGCGGTGATGAGGCCGCGCCGTCGCCGCGACGATGACGCGGCGACGTGCGCGGCCCTGGAAGTTCAATGCTTCCACGCATGCGTCGAAGTCATTTCGACGCATGCGAGGGATGGCAGCCGCTCGGACATGTATGGTAAAAGTCTGTACAGACGACCCAACATGTCCGACGGACAGGATTCCAGCGGGCATGTTTCTAAGCAAATTTAGAAACATTTGCCCGCTCGAAAACGGTCTGGCGGGCAAATGTATACTGGAATCCTGTCTGATCGGCCGTACACACGACCGAACATGTCTGCTGAAACTGGTCCGCAGACCAGTTTCAGCAGACATGTTCGGTTGTGTGTACTGGGCCTTAGAATTCACTGCGGCTTCCAGGTAGAGAATCCCGCGGGAGTGGGCGTTCCTATTGACATGCCATTTGATTGACATGTTAAACGATGGCGCACACAGCGCGTCATGACTTGCCTGCGCACCGACGCCGAATAGAGCCGAGCCGACCTGAGCTTCTTTGGGGTAGCCGTGACGCGCTGTGTGCGCCGTCGTTTAGCATTTCAATCAATTGGCATGTCAATAGGAACGCCCACTCCCGCGGGATTCCCTACCCGGAAGCCGCGGTGAATTCTAAGGCTAAACGCTATCTACGGCGGAAAAAAAAAAAGGTCAGTGTAATTTTATATGCAGAACTGGGCTGGATGTAGTGTTAGAAATTTTTTATAGGGTGAACCTCCACTTTAAGTGCAGGGTCACCGCAGCCATCTACCAGGAGATTTTGGAGCACTTCATACTTCCATCCGCAGACGAGCTCTATGGGGATGCTGACTTCATTTTCCAGCAGGACCTGGCACCTCCCCCACACTGTCAAAAGCACCAAAACCTGGTTCAATGACTGTGGGATTACTGTGCTTGATTGGCCAGCATATTCGCCTGACCTGAACCCCATAGAGAATCTATGTGGCATTGCCAAGAGAAAGATGAGAGACAATGAATTGAATTGAACTGAAGAAATGCTTATAGACGCAGTCTTACCCGTGGGCCTCGATGCGTGATGTTAATGACTTGCATAGCGCTACAATGTGAACTGAATCGCCTCAAGGCACCTTTTTTTTGCAGCCAGTGTCTGCTTGGCTTGACATTGACATGAGACCCAACAATGCAGAAGAGCTGAAGGCCGCTATTGAAGCATCCTGGTCTTCCATAACACCTCAGCAGTGCCACAGGCTGATTGCTTCCATACCACGCCGCATTGAGGCAGTAATTGCTGCAAAAGGGGCCCAAAGCAAGTACTGAGTACACATGTATGATTATACTTTTTAGAGGTCCGATATTGTTCTATGTACAATCCTTGTTTTATTGATTGCATGTAATATTCAAATTTTCTGAGATTGTGGATTTGGGGTTTTCGTGAGCTGTAAGCCATAATCATCAAAATTATGACATTTTACGGCTTGAACTATCTTGCTTTGCATGTAATGAGTCTATCTCATATATTAGTTTTACCTTTTAAGTTGCATTAGTAAAATAAATGGACTTTTGCACGATATTCAAATTTTTTGAGTCACACCTGTAATAAAGATGTCCTTCCACCTTCATATATATTGGGACTCTTCCAGCTTAAACATGGCTAATATGGTGTCCTGGACTACTCAACAAACCGTATAGATCCTCCACAAAGCCACACTAGTACCTCCGATATTGTATAAAGGTGGGGGAAAAGAGAAAGAATGCCTCCAATAGTGCAGTACATTAAAGCAACTCAGGGGAAATTTATTAAGGTGCTAATAAGTGGACTCTTACATTTTAAAATCATTACAAACAAGCAAAAACAGATAAAACAGCATTTTCACTTCCAATGTACGTCTGCCTCCGGCCACTCCCTACGTGTTACGTCACAACATGTGACTTCATCAGGGAGTTTTGCGAGACTATCCCTATTGGATATTACGGAATCTTTATCGCAGATCTTCCGTGGAATTTTTGATGGACTGACATTGTAATTTTTGCATGTTTTTAGATGAATATTGATTCCCCTTGAAGATATATTTTTATATATACTGTATATATAGTGCAAAATATGTAAATAGTATAGAAAAAAAAAGTCAATATATATATACTGTGCCATACATTGTCACCACTGTGCCATGCCATTAAATGCAGCCACTGTGCCATACATTGTCACCACTGTGCCATACATTGTCACCACTGTGCCATACATTGTCACCATTAAACGCAGCCACTGTGCCCTTTAATGGTCGCCGCTGTGCCAATTGTCCCCACTGTGCCCTGTAAATTGCATTCTCCCCCCCCCCCTTGCCCGGCACTTACCTTTACTGGTTTTAGGCATCCACGTCCCACGATGTCTTCTCCCGCCCTCGATGACTGACAGGCGTCTCAGCCAATCGGGTACAGGTAGCCAGAACCGGCCAACCTGATTGGCTGAGACGCCTGTCATCTTATTCAAGGGGCGTACAGTCTGTGCGCTCCGAGAATAAGCTTCCGGGACCCGAGGGCTGTATTGGGAAAGCCTATCAGAGCTGTTGGCTTTGATAGACATTTCCGTACAGCCAACCAGCTGGCGTTATTCAGATGGCCGGACATTGAGCGCCGACCATCTGAATAACAGCGGCAGCGGCGAAAATAACATAGATTCATGCAATGCATGAATCTATGTTATTTGACTCAGTGGCGGTGAGAGCCAGAGGGGGCGGCGCTCCAGTGCCCTCTATGGACGAATAGAGCAACCAGAGTTCAGTTTTAAAAAAAATGATCACTGATGGTATTGTTGTGATAAAAGGACACTGGAAGGCAAATGTAAATAATATAAATTGTCTTTTATTGACTCTACATACATAGAAAAGGTACATTGCAAAACTGGAGATAACCAATCTACTCTGAAGAGCTTACAATCTAATGCCCCACAAAATAGTGAGGCTGTGCTAAAAAGCAAAATTTTCTAAAACTAAATAAATAAAAATGAATACATTGCAGCTTACCAGTCTTTAGATATGGTGGTTGCTGCATTCATTTTTTAGGCTTATTGTCTCTCAATTATCAACCGGTGATCCTGCCAGTAACACACTTCCTGTCTTAGTGTGACAACCCTCACTCACTGCAGTGTATTTATGGAGAAGCAGCACTGTCACTGAAAACTGCTCCCCTGATTCAAATTACAACCCCCCCCTCCCCCTCCATCTTCATCTCTATAACATACATGAGAGTTGAAGTTCAGAGAAGATAACTTGTAAGAGCCGATAACATGGTCTGTTTAGGTTAGTGCACAGGATGCTGGATTTCTGGCAGGATCATCTGGTCATTTTAGAAAGTGTTTTCCAACCTAACGTAAAGTGTTACTAAACCCAGGAGAATGCAGTCACTATATTTGGTCCCCCACAGTACACAGAACATGGAAATACAATTATTTTTACCTTTTCTCATCAGCAGTATATAGAAGTCTTGTGACTGGTTAAAGCTTGCAGGAGGAGTATTTCATTCTACTCTGGCTGTCCTATGAGGTTGCAAGACCCCTGACCCTTCTGTCTGGACAGTGCTGATTGGCTGATCACAAAAAAACCTCTCTAGCAATACACGCCAAACTGAGCATGTGCAGAGTGCCCCCAAGGCTCTGTGCTATCAGCAGATGGATTGGGGACAGTGGAAGGGGAGGATCGGAGAAGACAGAATCAAATACAATGCAGAGGATTAACCCCTTAAGTTCCACAGGGAAACAAGCAAGTTTTACTGCATATACAGACTGATTTTACTGTTGTGGGTTTAGTAACGTTAATGTGCATGTTACCCTAATCTTTTTTTTTTCTCTAAAAAATGTTTTTTGCAGTGTTACCATAGTGACATTGCACTACTACTCTGGGGAGGTAATCAGGATTTGTATTTATTTTTAAATACAATGATTGCTTATAACAGTGGTGATCACGGTTATAAGCAATCCTTTTTAAGGATGCCATCCATTCATAGCCATTATGTACTATTGAGACCGCTTTGATTGACTACAGCTATCGCATGGACATGGTACAATGCACTTTGATTGGCTGTCTGTACCATGTGATCACTGTGACCAATCACAGAGATCAACACAAAAGTACACAATAAATGGCTATGTATGAAAGCCATTTATTGTGTATGTATACAATTGTCATTGGTGATTGGTCACAGCGATCACATAATGCTGGTGCCAGCCCGGTACACCGATCTGTAGATACATCAGGCGACAGATCAAACTGCAGCGCACAGGAGGCGACTGAATGGGAGGTAGCCATATGACGTCCTCCTGGAACCAGAAGTGGACTTGCCGACTGCCTAACGACTATATACATCAGCAGAATGATGGCAGGGCTGCGCAAAGCAACGTACCTGTACGTTGCTTTAAAATGGCCGCCGGCGGCCCGCGCCTGCCGCGTGCTCCGTGACTGTGCCCGCGGGAACCGCAAACTCGATGTCCGCCGGTGTCCAGTGATTGTGTCACTGAGCTGCAGAACAGTGAGATGCTTATGTAAACAAGGCATTTCCCTGTTCTGCCTAGTGACAGGACACTGATCTACTGCTTCCTGTCATCGGGAACAGTGATCAGTGTCGTGTCACTTGTAGCCCAGCCCCCCACAGTTAGAATCACCCCCTAGGACACACTTAACCCCTTCATGGCCCCCTTGTGTTTAACCCCTTCCCTGCCAGTGTCATTTACACAGTAATCAGTGCATTTTTAAAGCACTGATCGCTGTATAAATGACAATGGTCCCAAAATAGCATCAAAGGTGTCCGATGTGTCCACCGCAATATCGCAGTCCAGATAAAAATTGCAGATTGTCGCCATTACTAATAAAAAAAATATACAAATCCAAAAAAATATCCCCCATTTTGTAGACGCTATAACTTTTGCGCAGACCAATCAATATAGGCTTTTTGTGATTTTTTTTACCAAAGATATGTAGAAAAATAATAAATATCCTAAACTGAGAAAGAAATATTTTTTTTTATATTTTTTGGGGGATATTTATTATAGCAAAAAGTAAAAAATATATATATATATTTTTTTCAAAATTGGCGCTCTTTTTTAGTTTATAGCGCAAAAAATAACTGCAGAGGTGATCAAATACCACCAAAAGAAAGATCTATTTGTGGGATAAAAAGGACGTCAATTTTGTTTGGGTCCAGCGCAATTGTCAGTTAAAGCGACGCAGTGCCTAATCACAAAAAGTGCTCTGGTCAGGAAGGGGGTAAGTTCTTGGTTAAAGAATACCTCTAATAGAACAGAATAAACTTTTCTGGAAGCCTGCTTGTTGATTTTCAGCTTCTCCTCAGCTGCTACAAGGATTTGAATAGTTGAATGGGTTGAATTTCCCCCTCCCGTCACATGCAGTGCTTCCACCCTCCAGCCTGTAAACTCTGTAGGGACATACAAGGCTGGGGGGTAAACAGGCATTCGACCCATCTGACCAGTCAACTATTTATACCGGCTGAATAATATCTATAGCGCCAGATAGCCCTTACAAATAAAATCACTTAAAAATAAGAATACAACATATCCCTCGAATTATGTAGAATGTGAAATAAAACAAAATATATATATATATAAAAAAAAATATCTTGAAGAATGGCAAATATCCATATACAGACAATATAGACAAAACTAGTCTTAGCAGGCTCATGAAGGGGTTAAAGTGGAGTTCCACCCATAAATATAACATTACATCAGTAGTTTTAAAAAAATGTCATTAGTCCTTTACGAAAAAATATATATTTTTTAGATGCCTTCAAAGTGTTGTTGCTAGGCAGAATAGTTAATCTTCCCACTTCCTGCACCTAGGTGCTTAATGCTTCCTAACCTACACCGCACAGACTCCTGGGAGTGTAGTGGGTGTAACTTTCCAAGAGTCTGTGCACTCCCCAGTCTCAAAGAATCATGTGACTTGGACAGCACAGGTGCTGAAACCTGATCTGACACGGCTTGTGCAGCACTGAGCAGTGCACTGCTCTGCAAGGCTGAAATCCAGGAAGTCACACAGTCTGGCTTCATGATGCCCACACTTAAGATGGCCCAGTCAATTTCTATTTTATAAAGTGTCTAAATGCTGTAACAACCTAACAAAACGGACCTTAGTTTACAGACTAACTTTACTAGAATACATTACGCTTGTGTATTACAGGGGTATTTATATATAAAAAGTGAAATTGTGGCCGGAACTCCACTTTAATGAACTTTCCCTCAGATAAATCCTGCTTTTATCCTTTTTTTTTTTTTTTTCACAATCAAAGTTGGTGGTGTTAATGGACCTGGTATTGAGGCAAGATTATAGGTTGATGCCACACTATGCCAAACCGACAAAGTAGCAGCTACTAGTAGGTGAGCAATTTTACCTGTCGATTTTGACATATTGGTCCAAGGATAAAATGCAATTGTGTTTGCGTGTTGAGGTATTTCCAGTCGTACCCAGTCTTTTGTCGATTGGTGACAGTGCCAGTCTATAAGTCTGGTGGTGTGTGCAGCAATGTAGTACTTCTTGAAGTCCGGGAGGCCGATTCTCCCTTTTTGTTTAGGTTGTGTAAGTTGGGAAAAGCTGAGTCTTGGCTTTTTGCCTGCCCAAAGAAATCTTAGCTGTGCACTGCGGAGTTTGGTAAAAAAAGATGAGTGTAGTTTGATAGGTAATGCCTTAAAGTAGTATAACAGTCTTGGAAAGATCGTCATTTTCAATATGGAGGCCCTGCCAAACCAGCTGAACAGTCTGGGAGACCACCTTTGTAGGTCTTTAGTGATAGATTGTAAAAGGGGGGAGAAATTTGCTGCGAAGATGTCTTCTATTGTTGGGGTTAATTTTACCCCTAAATATTTGAGACTTTTTTGTTCCCATTTAAAGTTGTGGTTACTTTTCAGTAAGTTATATTCTTTGGCTTCAAGGGTCAGGTTAATTGCTTCGGACTTGTTGTTATTAATTTTGAAATTGGAAATGTATCCAAAGGTATTCAAAATTTTAAGAATGTTGGGCATGGAGACATGTGGTTTAGATACGAAGAACAACAAGTCGTCAGCATAGGCGGCAATCTTAAACTCTCTGTCCTGAACTGTGAAGCCTCTGACGTGGAAAAGGGGGCGATTCTGGAAAAAGGGAGGACGCCGGTGATGGTAGAAAAGATGGCGCCGTTTCTAAGGCGGTACCCTGATCGTGCGGCGGCTTTGTTATTGGAGCTGGGTTTTGCTGAGGATTTTCGTTTAAAAATTGCATGTTGCAGGAGGTCCCGCCCCTGGCCAAAAATTTGCGGCCTACCCGGGATCACCCAGAAATTGTTTCGGAAAAATTGTTTAAAGAAGTTGCGTTGGGTCGTATGGCTGGCCCCTTTGATTTGCCGCCTGTGCCCGATCTCGTTGTTTCCCCCTTGGGGGTGGTACCGAAGAAGGAGCCGAATAAGTTTTCGGCTCATTCATCATTCTTCAGTCTTGGCCACGGGGGGTCTGTTAATGATGCCATTGACCCTGATCTCTGCACGGTGTCTTATACATCGTTTGATACCGCAGTGGATTGGGTGCGCCGATATGGTCAGGGAGCGTTGTTGGCCAAGACTGACATTGAGGCTGCATTTCGGCTGTTGCCGGTTCACCCCAGTTGCTGCCATTTGTTGGGTTGTCAATGGCAGGGTTTGTTTTTTGTCGACAGGTGTTTGTCGATGGGATGTGCCATTTCCTGTTCACTGTTCGAGCAGTTTAGCACGTTTCTTAATTGGGTGGTTCGGGATGTATCCAGTTTGCCCTCGGTCATTCATTACCTGGACGATTTCCTATGTATAGGGCCAGCGGGGAGTTCGATCTGCGCTTCCCTACTGTCTACGGTTCAACATGTTTTAGGTTCATTTAGTGTCCCCTTGACGGCGGACAAGACTGAGGGCCCTGTCACTGAACTACGTTTTTTGGGCATCGTCATTGACACTTTTGTCTAGACAACTGGCACTCCAT
Organism: Rana temporaria; assembly: GCF_905171775.1. Taxonomy (NCBI): domain Eukaryota; kingdom Metazoa; phylum Chordata; class Amphibia; order Anura; family Ranidae; genus Rana; species Rana temporaria. The sequence goes on from NC_053490.1 coordinate 520,994,603, forward strand.
GGCCAGTTGGATTCGGCTGCGGTGCGGGGCAAGAAAATTCAGTTGAGGGCCCTGCAATCTCTGCTCGGAAAATGTAATTTTGCCTGCCGCATTATGCCCATGGGTCGAGTTTTTTGTCGGCGTCTGGCGGCGGCTACGGCCGGCGTCAGGTCGTCGCATCATTACAACAGGCTGTTGCAGGACCATAGGGAGGACATGAGAGTCTGGGAGACTTTTCTGGCGTCCTACAATGGCCGTTCCCTTTGGCAAGGTCAGGTGGTGTTGAATTTCGACATGGAGTTGTACACTGACGCGGCGGGTTCTGCTGGTTTTGGGGCTTTTTGCCAGGGGCGTTGGCGAATGGCGAGAGGTTGGCCTGGTGCGTAATTTGGCGGCTTTGGAATTGTTTCACATCGTCTTGGCAGTGGAACTGTGGGGAGAAGATTTTCGTAATTGTCGAGTTCGATTCCATTGCGATAATATGGGGGTAGTGCAGGATATTAATAACAACACAGCTTTTTCTCCTCCTGTTATCCGTTTACTGCGGAACTTGGTGCTGACTTGTTTACAGCTTAATTGTTTTGTGTCTGCTGTGCATGTTCCGGGAGTTGATAATTCAGTGGCTGATGCTTTGTCTCGTTTTCAGTGGGACAGGTTCCGTCAATTGGCGCCGGATGCGGAGCTACGCGGGATTCCCTGCCCCGAGCTGCTGTGGAGCGTTGCATTGTCACTTCCCATTCCTTGATTCGTCAGTCGGTATCTATGGCTACCTGGTCCGCATATAGTAAGGTTTGGCAGGAATGGGGGGCTCTAGTAAGTGACCTGGGAGACGCAGATCCGCATGAGAGGGATGTGGTACATTTGTTGCTTTTGTTCATCGGTAGGAATTTCGATGCTGGGGTTTCGGCTTCGTATATGTCTCGAAAGTTGGCCAGTTTGGCTTTTATGTTCCAGCTTGCGGGGGAACAGGATGTGACAAAGGCTTTTTTTGGTGAAGCGGGCCATGAGGGGTTATCGTGCGGGTCGCGCGGTATCTGACACAAGACGTCCGGTTTCTTTTGCGGTTCTTGGCTCCGTAGTGGGACAGTTGGGGGTAGTGTGTGTTTCTGAGTATGAGAAGGTTTTGTTTCGGGCCGTTTTTGTCCTGGCATTTTTTGGGGCTTTTCGGGTTGGCGAACTCGTTAGCCCCAGTAAACGGGGAGGCGACGGTCTAGGGGTACATGATGTTTGGGTCCGGGAGTCCGCCGTGGGCGTGTTTCTGCGACGGTCCAAGACCAGAGGGCAAGCACAAATGAGCAGATGGCTATAGCCCAGCCGCGGCCTTTGGTATTCACAGGATTACTCAGGGACAGATAACAGAAACCACTCATAAGGTATCGCCATCCAATACATCCGTTAAGACAGTAAGGAAAGAATGCACCATAGCGTAACTCCGTATCAAAAAGGGTGTTTTAATAAGGCATAAAATGTACTTACAAAACATAGAAGTAAAAACAGCGTTTTTAAAATTCAAAACGTAGCAGGCCGGCATACAAGGAGCCCTCCTCCTCTGCGTGGTGACGTCACTGCGTGTCCTCCCAACAGGACGTTATCAATGGGGTCTGGGAGTCCGACCGTGGGCGTGTTTCTGTGACGGTCCAAGACTGACCAATTGGGCAGGGGGGCTCGGGTTGAGTTGAAAGCGATTCCATTATCCCCACTGTGTCCGGTTGCGGCTGTGGGGGAATTTTGTAAACTCAGGCCCGAGGGTGGGACTGCTTTGTCTCGCTTCCAGTTTCAGGTGGTTTTAGAAAATGCCTGGTGTCCACTGGGCTGGGGGCAGAAAATTATTCTTCCCATTCTTTTCGCATAGTGGCGGCCACGGAGGTGGCAGGCTGAGGTTTGGGGGACAGTGTGGTACAACGCATTGGCCGTTGGGAGTCGGCTCGTTTCAGGTCCTATGTTCACCCTCACTTGTTGTGAATCGCTATTTTGGTGGGGCGGTGGGTTTTGTTTCATGATTTCTTCATTCTCTGTCCTGTGTTTCCATATTTTCTGTTCAGCAGTGTTCTGGGGGTGGAGGGGTGAACGTTGTGTACGTTAGGGGGCTTTTGTCATTTCCCCTTTCCTTTCCCCATTTTTCTTTCAGATCCCAAAGCCTGCCTGGTGTGGATCCTGGGACATTCATATGTTTATTGGGGTGCCAGGAGGGCCGATGTATGGACGGGGGGCAGGTCATTGGGTTTTCCTGAGAATGAGGTTGTGGTGCGTTGGCTGGGTATTCTGGGCATGCTTTGGTCCAGGGTCGTCCCTGAGATGCACAAGTATGCCAGTTTGGATAAGGCCCCGGATGTGGTGCTTTTTCATGTGGGCGGTAATGACCTCGGTCTGCGTTGTGCACGTGAACTGACCAGGGACATCAAGTTTGACTTGTTGCGCCTTCAGTCTTTTTTCCCGGATACCATTTTTATTTGGTCCGATATAGTGGCCAGGTCGGAATGGCGTTTGGCTCACTCAGCGGAGGTTATCAACAGGGCCAGGTTCAAAGTCAACAAGGCGGTGGCCAAATCTTTCGTTCATAATGGAGGCTTAGCCGTGCGCCATCAGGATTTGGAGGAGACGTGGCGTTTTTTGCGTCCGGATGGCGTTCACCTGAATTCCATAGGCATTGACCTGTGGCAGCTAGGCTTGCAGGATGGCATTCAGCGGGCCCTCCGTCCTTGGGGGGCGACACGCCCGTAAGGTGTCACGGCCGTCTGCTGTGGCGGGAGGTCTATGGGGTCTTTGAAGGCGGTGTTGAGAAATTAATGGCGGTTTAGGGGGGTTGGGCCCATCTGGAGGTATGGGTGTCCCTTCCCTTACTAACCAGACAAATGGGAACAATGTTTTTTCGGTAGGTGGTTGTATCTGAAGGAGGTAAATTGGAATTGTCCCTGAGCTGGCGTAATATACGGCGTAGGGCCTTTTTTGGTTAATAGGGTACAGATACAACTATTTAAGGAAAAGAATCGTCCTTCAAAGATCTCTAGACCAGGATGGTTTAAAAACTCAGTTTGTTTTGTTGTAACTGTTTATGCAAGATGTATTATATGCATTAAAATTGTATGTTGAATAATTTTTGTATTGTATTATTGTTTTGTAATAAACAAATGGCTGCTATGGCAATTCGACTCCAAAAAGGAGTGTGTCGAGTGGTCAATTTTAGAGTGTAAGGATGGGGTTTCTTTTTTGTTGCTTGTAGCCTTTTGGGAAAAATTTGGAGCCTCGGTAATCTGCACATCCATTAGTCAAGGTCTTCTCATGAAGCACCGTCTTCCTGACAAAGCCCCTTCTCCCTCGCAGAGAACAGTCTCTCTCACAGAGCCAATGCTTCTCCATCACAGAGAATTGTCTTCTCCCGGATCAACTCCTTCTCCCTCACAGAGCTATACCTTATCTATCACAGAGAACTTGCTCCCCGACAAAGCCCCTTCTACCTCACAAACAACTGTCTCCATCACTAAGAACTGTCTTCTCATGGAGCACTGTTTCCCTGACAAAGCCCCTTCTCCCTCACAAAGAACGGTCGTCCTCACGGTGAACCAACTCTTTCACAGAGCCATTCCTTCTCCATCACAGAGAATTTTCTTCTCATGGAGCACCGTCTCCCTGACAAAGTTCCTTCTCCCTCATAAAGAACAGTCTTCCTCACAGAGAACAGTCTCACGGATCGGCTCCTTCTTCCTCACAAAGAACTGTCTCCATCACTGAGAACGGTTTTCTCATGTCTCCCTGACAAAGCCCTTTCACCCTCATAAAGAACCGTCTTCCTCACAGAGAACCATCCCATTTCACAGAGCCATTCCTTCTCAGTCACAGAGAATTGTCTTCTCATGGAGAACTGTCTCCCTGACAAAGCCTATTCTCCCTCAGAGAACTGTCTCTCACAGAGCCATTGCCTCATCACAGAGAATTGTCTTCTCATAAATTGTCTTCTTCTCCCTCACAGACATTCCTTCTCCATCACAGAGAACGGTTTCCCTGACAAAGCCCCTTCTTCCTCACAGAGAACCATCTCTTTCCTTGTTCATCACAGAGAACCGTCTTCTCACGGATCGGCTCCTTTTTCACAGAGCCGTTTCTCCTCCCTCACAAAGAACTGTCTCCATCACAGAGAACAGTTATCTCATGGAGCACTGTCTCCCTGACAAAAAAGTCCCTTCTCCCTCACAAAGATCCGTCTTCCTCACAGAGAACCATTTTGCAGAGCCATTCCCTCTTCATCACAGAACTGTCTTCTCACGGATAGGCGCCTTTTCCCTCACAGAGCCGTTTCTCCTCACTCACAAAGAACTGTCTTCTCATGGAGCACTGTCTTCCTGACAAAGCCCCTTCTCCCTCACAAAGAACCATCTTCCTCACAGAGCCAGTCCTCCTTCACAGAGAAGGGTCTTCTCACAGAGCACGGTCTCCCTCTCAGAGCAGCTCCTTCTCCCTCACAGAGCAGTTCCTTCCTTTTCTCTCATTAAGAACGGTCTTCTCACAGAGCACAGTCTCCCTCTTTAGAGAAGCTCCTTCTCCCTCACAGAGCTTCCTTCTCTCTCATTGAGAATGGTCTTCTCACAGAGCCGTTCCTTTTCCATCACAGACCAGCTCCTTCTCCATCAGAATTCATTCACACCATGCAGTGGGACTACATTGGGTGGCTTTTGCAGAGCAGTCCCACCTCATGACAAAACAAAATGCCTGGTCTTCTGTGTTCCTGGTTCGCACCAGTGTATGTTGTGGTGGTGCACGCTGAAAAATAAAATACTGCAGTACTATTTCTCAGCACAGCGCGAGGCAATCCACTGCTTCGCACTGCACAGTGGCCAACTGAACTTTATGAAATGTCTGCGTGACATTTCTATAAATTTCATTAAATAAAGTGAACAGTGCAATGCACCGAGACTGCAGTGAACACGCTGGACGCTGGTTTGCGGCGCATACTAGCTCATTATGACTTTAGTCTTACAGGTGGCAAAAAAATAAATAAAAATGTTTTAGTACTATACAACCGCTTTAACAATGCACTTGTAGATATTTATAGCTACCAACATGAAAGGAAGATCAACAATAAAAGCTACTTCTAAATCTTCTAAAGAAAGAGGAATGGTTTTGTTTTATATACAATGGTCGTTGTTCAAAATCAGTCCTTACTAGGACTGAGATTTGCTACCAGCACTAAAAGCTTCTTTGTATTGCTAATACGAACCGTGTTCAACACCAAAAATGGCAGCGGTGAGTCAGCCCGTGGTAAATTTTGTATCTTATCAGAGGTTTACGTCAACATATTTTCCATGGAGCATTGTATAAAGTCTCTCTAAATAGAATCCAGCTATATCTATGTGGAATGTAATGTGACCCCAGGATGACGCTAGATTAGTATGTACAATCCAACAACAAGCAGAAGTCAACACAGACATACAGAAGAAGATTTACTAAAACTGGAGCACTCCAAATTTGCATGGTGGCCAATCAGCTTCGAACTTCAGCTTGTTCAATAAAACCTGGAAGCTGATTGATTTATATGCAGAGCTGCACTAGGATTTTGCACTATGCAGTTTTAGTAAAAAAAAAACTCAGTTCTACCGATGGTTAACTCTGGTTGGACTTGACAAAGACTCAGACTAGAGCTGCACGATTCTGGCGAAAAAAAGAGAATCACGATTTTTTTGCTTAGAATAAAGATCACGATTCTCGCGGTGTAACATTTTCTTTCACATTATCCCCCAAAAAATGGGCTAATTTTTCATTTTTTTTTCATTAAAGTGTATTTTTTTTTAAAAAAAATTGCATTTCAAAAACAGCTGTGCAAACATGGTGTGACATAAAATATTGCAACAACCACCATTTTATTCTCTAGGGTCTCTGCTAAAAGAGAATACATCATGTTTGGGTGTTCCAAGTAATTTTCTAGCAGAAAATAATGATTTTTTACTTGTAAGCAACAAATGTCAGAAAAGGTTTGGTCTTTAAAAAACATATTTTTCTTTTTTTTTTTTTGAAAAGCCTATGGCGCATGAACACACCCAAAAAACTCCACCCGGTTCAGAAAAAATGTGTGTAACGGAATGACCTGTGACAAACAGAGACTTTGGAAGGATGAGGGGTACTCCTGTGCCAGCATCACTAATAACTCTTGTGTCTAGGGTCACCCTGTGTCCCTTTTGGGCATAGGGTGACTGAGAAATATTCATTAGAAATTACATGAGATGAGGCATTACTGATCGTTCATATTGCAGGATCTTGAGATATTGCAAAGTGTTGGTTTATTCTGACCCTACCGGTCAATAGAATGACTCTTTCAATGCTTAGCCCAGGCTATTGAGTTGTTAAACGAGGCTGGCTCCTGAAATACTTTTCATTGTGTGATAACACTGTTTAAAGCCTATTGATGATCAGGTGTGAATACCTTTCTGTCGGAGACAGACCGTCTGTCTAAAGATGTGGATTGAGGGGAACTCATTGTGTGATGGTGTTTTGTTTGAATTTTATTGATAAAGGAATGTGACTTCTCAGGTGCAGTAATTAGGTCATGTTAATTATAGACCGGCGTCGAAATGTCTGGAATGTTTAGTAATCAGCCCATCTGAAGGTGTATTGAAGCCCCCCCAGTGTGGGATGTGTGGGTGGAGAGTTCTTTGTTCCTTTGATGATTGTAACCTGTTGTACTGTATATAAGAAAGCCAAGTTACCATTAAAGGAGTTGATACATTTTTTAGCAGAGAATAGAGCTGTCAGTCTCATTTTCTGGGAAATAGGATGGATCGGGTCCTGCTGGTTGGAGTGTCAGATAAGCTGCCGTGGGTTGATGGAAGGTCGTAAACGGTAGTGACCGTTACAATGTGCACACACATAAAGAGTGTTCACAAAAACGTGCAGACGGGTGCAACGTCAAGTGGTCCTCCTGTGAAGGGACCCAAAAACCCTGATCCCCCGGGGCGTTAGGCTCCAGACGGGGACTGAGGTACTGTGGTCCGAGCATACGAAGCCGACACGGACCCAACTTCCTTGGAGGGACTGCCGAAATAGAACCCTCCCACTAGGTGGGGCTCCCCCGAAGGGAGAGCCCATGAGAGCAGGTGAACTAAGCCAGAAAGCCATGTCCACCCACTCCCAAGACGTTCAGGGCTGCCCCGAGGACCGGCACCCTAGTAGTCACACAGTGAACAAAACGAGCACAAACAAAAAAAAATAAAAAAGACAAAAAAAAGTGACAAACATAGGCAATAAATTAAATAAAGTGGGGGAAAGGGATAGTGGAGAGGAGAGTGAAAGAAGTGATCATTGTGGTATACAATGACCAGGCCCTCCGGCCAGGAATAAAAAATTCCTCCAGTCCTAGCCAAAAGGCCTGGCCCAGGAGGCAGGTGCTAAAAAAAGCATGTATCTGGTGCAGTGACCGTGGTATTTTTAAATCAAAGTGAATTCCTTCATCTACAAGCCGGAGTTTGTGTCGTATGCAAACTTGGCAGGCTGCCTGGATTTTCTTTATCCAGCTGTGAGAACTCTCTGCACTTGTTAGAGAGAGAAACTTTGGCCCAGATTCTCAAAGATTCGACGGCGCAACACCATTTGCGCCGTTGTAACTCCTCATCTGGCCCTGGGTATCTATGCGACTGATTCTTAGAATCAGTTACGCATAGATACCCATTAGATCTGACAGGCGTAAGGCTCTTACGCCGTCAGATCTTAAAAGCAATTTTTTTCCCGACGCTAGGTGTCGCATCGTCGTTTTCCCCGTCTATGCAAATGAGGTAAGTATGCGAGATTCCCGAAACATACGCGCGGTCGACGCTGAGAATTTACGTTGTTTCCGTAGCGTACGCGACGCGTAAGGTTGCCCCTGCTATTATGAGGGGCAACCGATGTTAAGTATGGCCGTCGTTCCCGCGTCGAATTTAAAAAAAATTACGTTGTTTGCGTAAGACGTCCGTGAA
>NC_053490.1:521007521-521012521 GCF_905171775.1 Rana temporaria
CAATATTATGCCAAGGGGACAGGACAACTTCACAGCATCAAAAGGGATGAAGTACGGGGCCATGTACCATCAAATCTTGGGAGAGAACCTCCTTCCCTCAGCCAGGGCATTGAAAATGGGTGGTGGATGGGTATTCCAGCATGACAATGACCCAAAACACACGGTGGAGGCAACAAAGGAGTGGCTCAAGTAGAAGCACATTAAGGTCCTTGAGTGGCCTAGCCAGTCTCCAGACCTTAATCCTATAGAAAATATGTGGAGGAAGCTGAAGGTTCAAGTTACCAAACGTTATCAAAACCTTAATGCAGGGTTTGACAAATTTGCTTGGAATCTAGGAGCCAGCTAAAAAAGTTAGAAGCCAGAAAACGCACCCCGCCCCGACGAGCTTGCGCGCAGAAGCGAACACATACGTGAGCAGCGCCCGCATATGTAAACGGTGTTCAAACCACACATATGAGATATCGCTGCGATTGGTAGAACGAGAGCAATAATTCTAGCCCTAGACCTCCTCTGTAACTCAAAACATGCAACCTGTAGAATTTTTTTTAAACGTCGCCTATGAAGATTTTAAAGGGTAAAAAAGTTTGTCTGCATTCCACGAGCAGACGCAATTTTGAAGCGTGACATGTTGGGTATGAATTTACTCGGCGTAACATTATCTTTCATAATATTAAAAAAATGGGGATAACTTTACTGTTGTCTTATTTTTTAATTTAAAAAAAGTGTAATTTTTTCCCAAAAAAGTGCGCTTGTAAGACCGCTGCGCAAATACGGCGTGACAGAAAGTATTGCAACAATCGCCATTTTATTCTCTAGGGTGTTAGGATAAAAAATATTAGAGGGAAGAAGATGGCAGTGAAAAATAGTGAAAAATTACATTAGAATTGCTGTTTAACTTGTAATGCTTAACGTGTAATACCAACAGCCACCACCAGATGGCGGCAGCTCACAAGCCAAGTCGCCAGGACACCATTTCTAGTCGCCATGGCGCCCGGGATTTGTCGAGCCCTGCCTTAATGACCTAGAGAGGATCTGCATAGAGATCCCTCCTGAGATGTGTGCAAACCTTGGGGGGCCCCCCCCAACTACATGAAAGGTCTGACCTCTGCCAACAAGGGTTGCAAAAGTCATGTTTTTATTTATATATATATATATATATATATATATATATATATATATATATATATATATATATATATATATATATATATATATATATATATATATATATATATAACCATACACTCCTGGAATTTACCATCCGATAGATCAAAAAACGGTCAAATCTGCAAAAAATAAATAAAATCAATCTCTTTCGATCGGTTTAGATTAAATTCAATCAAACCGAGTCAAGGGGTAGCACTAAGGTGCTTTGTTCACGAATCCGATCATATTTTGATCGATCAGATTATGAGATTACATGGTGGAAACAGAGATGTGATTGATAGTTTGAAGATATGATCACAAGTTCTCAATCAAAATCTATTTTCACCTGCGTGGCATATTGACCGAATAAGTGGTCGACTATAGATCAAGTATTCCTATTGGACGAGAAATCGGTAATTTATCGAAGCCTGTATGACCACTATAAGAGGTACCAACCGTTAGGGGTTCAGTATTCCATAAACTTCTGCTCGTGTATTTAGCATGCCCTTCAACAACTCAATTTATTTTCCATGTTCATAACTGGCACAGAGCTCCCCAATCGTTGTGGTAGTATTAGAGATACAAATAGTCAAGAGCGCCCTCACTGGTACTAGTAGGTATCACAAGCATTTTAGGGATCCCCCACTTCCAGCATTCCCTGATGGTCAAGAAACATAAAATATATTAGTTTAACCAATCTGGAAGGTTTTATTCAATTGTTTATTGATTTGTTTACACAAACGTCATAGCGTCTACAAACTATGATGCCACGTACACACGACCGTTATTCATGTCATGGAAAAAAAATTACGTTTTTCTCGACGTGATTCCTCTCAAGCCTGCCTTGCATACTGGAGCAAAGCGCGGTGACGTACAACACGTACAACGGCACTATAAAGGGGAAGTTCCATTCGAACCATGCCACCCTTTGTGCAGATTATGCAAATTTCCCTTCTCATAACTTGCTTCTGAGCATGCGCGTTTTTTCCGCCCATCGTTAAAGCCTACACACGACCATTTTTCACGACAAGAAAAACGACGACGTGAAAGACGAGAAAAAAAAACAATTGTCTTCAGAAGTCACCTAATTAGTAAATAAGTAAATTCCTCCCTGAGGAAGTCACGTGACCAGTGACGCAACGCACCATCTATTGGTGGCGGTGGATGCAATATACCCTTTCTCTTCACTGGATTTGCTTTGGAATTACAATTTTCTTCACCGGTTATGTTGAAGATCACATTTTGGACCTTTAACGACTTGCCGACCAGCTTCTATTATACTGCGGCAGGTTGGCACGATCCCGTGAACCGTCGTAGCTATACGTTGGCTCCTTTAAGAGGAAAAGCAGGTGCACCCGCGCCACCGGTGGCGCCCACACTGTCTCTGCACTGCGGGGGTGCCGATGCGCGTGGCCAGTGGTCGCAATGACCAACAGCCACGGGCGATCGCAGGCACAAATGCCAGACCAGGGACGCGTGTGTGTGTATAAACATATCCCTGTTCTGTGAGGAGAGGCAGATCGTGAGTTCCTACTAGCTAAGAACAACGATCTGTCATCTCCTCTAGTCAGTCCCCTCCCCCTACAGTTAGAACACACGGTGAGGAAACACAGTTAACCCTTTGATCGCCTCCTAGTGTTAACCCCTTCCCTGCCAGTGTTTTTTACACAGTAATCAGTGGATTTCAAATTGGGCGGGTTGGTGGGCGGGTTTCATTTAAATGAAGCGCGTCCCCGCGCCGAATGAACTGCGCATGCTCCGTTTAGAAATTTCCCGCCGTGCATTGCGTGAAATGACGTCGCAAGGACTTACGTCCATCCCTATTCACGGACGACTTACGCAAAAAAAAGAATAAAATTTTGACGCGGGGACGGCCATACTTAACATGGCAAATCTAACTATACGCCGCAAAAAAGCAGCTTTAACTATACGCCTGAAAAAGCCGACTAGAGACGACGTAAGAGAATGCGACGGCCGCGCGTACGTTCGTGGATCGTCGGAAATAGCCAATTTGCATACCCGACGCGGAAAACGACGCGAACTCCACCCAGCGGACGCCGAAGTATTGCATCTACGATCCGAAGGCGTACGAAGCCATACGCCTGTCGGATCAAACCCAGATGCCGTCCTATCTTGGTTTGAGGATCAGTAGATACGCCGGCGTACTCTCACTGTGAATCTGGCCCTATAACTTTTGTGAAAACCATTCAATATACACTTATTGTGATTGTTATTACCAATAATATGTAGAAGAATACACATCGTCCTAAACTGAGGAAAAAAAATAAAAAAATGTTATATCTTTTTTGGGGATATTTATTTATTATAGCAAAAAGTTAAAAAATTGACGCTCTTTTTTTGTTTATAGCGCAAAAAATAAAAACCGATCGACTGATCAAATAACACCAAAAGAAAGCTCTATTTGTGGGGGAAACACGACGCCAATTTTGTTTGGGTGTAATCGCTTTAAAAAATAAATAAAACATTGGGGATATTTATTATAGCAAAAAGTACAAAATTGTGGGTTTTTTTTCTAAATTGTCGCTCTTTTTATTTGTTTATAGCACAAAAAATACCCGCAGAGGTGATCAAATACCACCAAGAGAAAGCTCTGATTGTGGGAAAAAAAAAAAAAAAAAAAACATAAATTTTGTTTGGGTACAACGTCGCACGACGTTGCGCAATTGTCATTTAAAGCGACGCAGTGCCGAATCGCATTTAAATGGCCCGGCCATTGAGCAGCCAAATCTCCTGGAGCGGAAGTGGTTAAATAATATTTTTGCACCTTGGACGTTCCTTTCAACACTCACATTTTATATGTGTATTGATTATTTGCAGTTTGATGATTATACATGATTGATCACTTTGCATACTTTTACACCAAGGTTTACTTTGAACAAGCACACCATTTATATCTTTATTTTGTTTTTGCAGTTAGTGTGGGAGTTCACCATTTAATGGTAGCAGCTGTTTGGCTCACTTATCAATAATTGTTATATATAGCAGGGCGCAAGTATTTTCTCAGTCACCTAATTAGTAAGTAGGAGTCCACCTGTGTGTAATTTAATCTCAGTATAAATACAGCTGTTCTGTGAAGCCCTCAGGTTTGTTAGGGAACCTTAGTGAACAAACAGCATCATGAAGGCCGAGGAACACACAAGACAGGTCAGGGATAAAGTTGTGGAGAAGTTTAACCACTTAAGGACCCCTTCACGCCGATATACGTCGGCAGAATGGCACATCCACGTACATGTACGTGGCTGCTTAAGCCCAGCCGTGGGGTCGCGCACGCGCCACCGGCGCGCTCCCGCGACCCGGTCCGAAGCTCCGTGGCCGCGGGACTCGCGGACCCGATCGCCGCTGGAGTCCCGCGATCGGTCCCCGGAGCTGAAGAACGGGGAGAGCTGTATGTAAACACTGCTTCCCCGTTCTTCACTGTGGCAACGTCATTGATCGTGTGATCCTTTTTATAGGGATACATAATCAATGACGTCACACCTACAGCCACACCCCCTACAGTTGTAAACACACTTGAGGTCACACATAACCCCATCAGCGCCCCCTGTGGTTAACTCCCAAACTGCAATTGTCATTTTCACAGTAAACAATGCATTTTAAATGCATTTTTTGCTGTGAAAAGGACAATGGTCCCAAAAATGTGTCAAAATTGTTCGAAGTGTCCGCCATAATGCCGCAGTCACAAAACAAATTGCTGATGGCCGCCATTAGTAGTAAAAAAAAAAATGCAATAAAACTATCCCCTATTTTGTAAACGCTATAAATTTTGCGCAAACCAACCGATAAACGCTTATTGCGATTTTTTTTACCAAAAATAGGTAGAAGAATACGTATCG